>NC_016088.4:43886751-44078303 GCF_000004515.6 Glycine max
GACAATTAAAGAAAAATATAATGAATGAGACCTTAAATAAATTCTTATTGATATCCTCCTTCATCTTAGAGTAGTGTGAAACTAGAAATAACATAGTTTATGACAAATGAAAACCATTAAAACTCCTTTATCCCTTCATTACATATATAACATGGCATTATTGTGAAGTGTAAATAATATCAAACAAAACTCATTTAATATATGTTTAATAAATATTTAATGTCATTAATTAATTATAATATATTTAATATCATTAATTAATTTTTAATTTTGTTATGATAATTTAAGCTTAAATATGTTTTTGATCCTTATAATATAATGCTTTGAGAAAAGTTAGCGATACTCTCTCGTATCATGTAAAAGACTTTCTTTATGATTTGTTATAATTTATTAGAAATTATCATTTTGATAGGTTTCGCTTATCATTTAATATAACTTAGGAGAGACAAACGTTAAATAAGAGGTGAAACCTACAAAAATGATAATTTTAATAAATTTTAACCAATCAGAACAAGTCTTAAAAAGAAAGTATGAGAGAAAGTGTCACTAACATTTCCCTAATGCTTTTGTTGATTTTATTTTTAATTTTTTTTTGTTAATTTGGTGTTTGTAAAACTTTTTTTAATATATATTTTGACTGGTAGTTTTTTTTTAAGATATATTATTTTGTTTTACTCATTGTAAAATATTGAAGCTTCAAGAGTATTACAGTGAGACTTACATATTAAAATATTCTTATTTTTACTTTTAAACTAGCCTTCTTGTGATGTTTTTTTTATCTCATCATTTTGTAATTTTTTTAGAAAAATTATTTCTTTCACACACACACACACACAAATAATACTCTCCTGTCCTAAAAAATAGTGTCATCTTAAGTTGTTTTACATAAACAAAGAAAATTAAAGCTAATAAAGAGATGAAAAAGTAAGAATTTTATAAATAATTTTTATTATAGTTTTTTAATATAACATTACTTAATACTTTCCACTTGTAACCCTTATAATATTAATGATATAGGCTCAAAACAAAAATTGAATTAATTATGATAAGATTAATTTTGTAAAATTGTTGTTCTCTTTCATTTATTTATTGAATTTTCTTTATCCATATAAAACAACCTAAGATAGTAATTATAATGAGATGAAAGGATTAATATATAATATTTCATTAAGAAACCAAAGTGAAATTTATTAAGAGTATTGGTGGAAAAAGTGATTAATAGTGCAAGGGAAAACTAAGATGTCATTTATTTTGGGATAAGTTTTTTTTTTCAATTGCAATACTTATTTTGGGACTGAGGGAATATTTAATAAAGATAGTAAATATATTATATTCAATAAATGAAATCAAAGTTAATTAATTAATGATATTAAATATATTATAACTAATTAATGACATTAAATATTTTTTAAACATATATTAAATGAGTTTTGTTTGATATTATTTACACTTCACAATAATGTCATGTTATATATGTAATGAAGGGATAAAGGGGTTTGAATGGTTTCTATTTATCATAAACTATGTTATTTCTAGTTTCACACTACTCTAAGATGAAGGAGGATATCAATAAGAATTTATTTAAGTTCTCATTCATTATATTTTTCTTTAATTGTTTTTTGCTATCATATTCACATTGCAACAAATAATAATTCTTTTAATGACATTTACTAAATATAATCCAAATAATTAATTTTAATAGTAATAATAAATGTTATATTTATTACATATAATAAATATAATTTATGTCTATTAAATGTTATATATATTAAAAAATTAACATTTAATAGACATAAATTATATTTATTATATGTAATAAATATAGCATTTAATAACACTATTAAAATTAATTATTTATTTTATTTAATAAATACAATAATTAATGTCATTGAGAAAAATATTTATTTATATATTCACATCAATTCAAATTAAATATTTTATTATTTATTCTTTTCAAGTGTTGCTTTTCTAATATACACCCATTAATTTTTTTGAAATTGTCATTTTTTTAATAAGGAAAAGAATGTTTATAGTAGTATGTTAGCAACTTATACCTTGAGTGTGTTTTAAAATAATTTTAGTTATTACTTGCTAACTTATTGCTAAAAAAAAAGTGACATGGGATTATGTTAGCAAGTTCCTCGAATAAATACTACATGTACACAAATACTATCTTAATAATACTCATAGGGTTGTATCTAGTGAAAATAATACTTTTTTTTTGTTGAAATGTAAATGATACTTATTGGGAGGAAACAAAATATTACAATAATAATAAATATTTCATTAATTTCAAATATATCTAATATATACAAGGGATTTAAACTTGGAAAGACTAAATAATAAAACATTTTTTGTATTTATGTAGTATTTATTTAACAATAAACATTTTATATTTAATAGAATTTATTATAGTATTTCATAAATAGAATAAATGATTGAGTTTAATAGTATTATAAAATGTGATATTTATTAGATATAATAAATATAATATAACTCTATTAAATGTTATATTTTTTTTAATATGTATCTGGGGTACATTTAATGCGTACATAGCTCATACTCATGATATGCTATAATAAATGTAAAATTTGATAAATCTTTTAAATTTAAATATGCATTATGCTTAATAAATAGTTTAATTTATGCCATTTAAGAAAAAAATATATTAGATTATATATTTAAATAAGTACTACATTAATCATATCAACAAGATTTTTTTAATCTAAATGAATGGAAGATATGCATTAAAAGATTTATGATAACTTAAGTATCATGTTCAACTTAATATCACTTGACATGTAAATGATGTTCGTGTATGATGATAAAAAAAATGATGTTTGTGTATATGACAAGGAAACAATCATCATCATTATAGATGGAGAGAGATATATAAAATTTACATTTTTTATTATTTTAAAAAATAAGTTTATAAAACATATTTTAAAATTTCCAAATAGAAAAAGTAAAATAGACTTGAACACAAATATTAGTGTAGTATTTAGTGTTATTAAAATATTATATATATAAATAAATAAATATTTTTTCCTTATATAGTATTTTATATAGTATTATTTATTGAATTTATTAAATAGAATATATAATACCCACCGTAATCTTGATAAATATTAAAATTATAAAATATAATATATTTATCAAAATTTAATTAATAAAATATATGTTTATTAAATATATGACATTTCTATATTAATCTATGTTTATAGAAAACATATGAAAATAAAAGTAATTATGGTAAAATTTAATATTTAATACCACTATATAAATCTCTCTCTCTCTCTCTCTCTCTCTCTCTCTCTCTCTATATATATATATATATATATATATATATATATATATTGGAAATTTTAGTATTTATATTATTGTTAAAAAAATTAGTATGAAATTATATATGATAGTGCAGATTTTTAGTTTATGTAAAATGAATATTTTAATTTTGATTCTTGTAAAATATTTTTTTCATCCCTTCAAAACCAAAAAAAAAAACTACTTTTGTTCTCTTCCATTCATCTTAAAATCTATAAATAACATTTATTTTAGGGATCTAGAAATAATTTTAGAAATCAAGAAGATAAACATATATATTTAATATATATTTAATTACTTTTAATTCTTTATTTTAAGGAATTAGTCTACCCCTCAGAAATCAAGAAGATAAACATATATATTTAATTACTTTTAATTCTTTATTTTAAGGGTGGTTCCGTTAACTTTTCAAAGTCAACAAATTGTGTTTTCCTTAAATTTCATGAAACGGTTCAATAAAAGTAGTTTCTTTCATTTATATTAATATGAGAAAGATCAATACAAAGCGTCAAACTCACTATATATAGAGCGAGACTTGTCTCAAGTATCCATAACCTTCTATTCTCGTTTTAGTTTGTCATGGATAGTGCTGTATTGTTTAACTTTCTTCTAAATAACCGAGAATGCCCTGTTCCTTTTCCATGGCAAGCAATTATTGATATTCAGGTACCTCTATCACTATCTCTAACATGTATAACATAACAAACGTATACTTTTCCTATTAGTTAAAAAAATTATTTTGTATTTTTTTATTTTAATTTGTTGTTCTTGATCTGGTCACAGAAGAACCTTGTTTACTACCGCAACAATGAGACTGGATTTGTGATATTCGATTTTAGGCCCCTGGTCGATCTTGGAGGAGGTGTTTTCTTTGAAAATACTATTGGATCAAGGTTCATAGACCAAGAAGTTCTTCACGAAATAAGCAACCTTCAAGATTTTCAAAACATTCCAAGACTTTTTCTGTTCTCTACTAGCTGCAGTGGCGTAACTTTTTATGGCATTGTAGAACAACCAGTAATTCGATGCCCTCTATGTGATCGTATAAGTAGGTGGATTCCATGATTTTATCATCGACTTAATATGTGAGAATCAAAGAAATCTTATTTGGATGAATTGCCATCATTTTCTGTATTTTGTTGTCCTTGTTAATTTTGTTTTCTCGTCTTGTAACTTTTTATTGGGAAGAAATGAAATGTCCATATTAAATCATCTAAATTTATTTTGAGGTTGGATATTTATTTTGTACGTTCTAATAATGAGTATTTATTGTTTATTTAGATGCTTCCGTCATCTTTCAATAGAATTTATTGTAAATGGAAAAGCAAATAACTTTTCTCCAAAATGTCCCCCTTTAATTTTTTTTAATGGAACATTTTTTCCAAACTATCATAATGGTATATGATAATTTATATTTAACTTATATATATTTGTCATTATTGGGTTAAGGTCATTGATTATTGATTCAGTTGGGGTATTGGGCCACTAAGTCAGGGTCGACTAAGTGAGTTAACAATTGACTCACATGACTCGGTTTATGATAATTTATAAATTTATATTTAAGTTATATATGTCATTGTTTATTAAATAGTTAACTTGGTTTATTGGTTCTTTCTATTTTAAATATTTACAAGGACCGGAGATTGAATCTAGCCATGTTCTTTTAACAAACAATTTTTAATTTTATGCTTAAATTGAATGTATGTGTGTGGTTTTGACTAAACTAGTGCAGAACCTGCGTATGCACACGCTGTTGTGATTCACGCTGGTTTGTTCGATTCTGGATTTGCTTAATTACAGAATATTATTGTTAAGGTTATGATGATAGGTATTGTTTATAAGATGATATCATATTATGAAAGCCAAGCATTAAATAATATTTTATAGTTAGCTATTGTGTAAGTTGGCCATTTAAGATAAAACAAAATATTTAAAATTTAGTGATTGCTTTAAATTTATCACAAAGTTCATTAACTGGATACACAAATGAGAATCAACAATCCTAAGTAAAGAAGAAAAAAAAAACAACAGTAATTAGAAAAATTGAGAATTTAATGGGTGTTTGAGCTTGCAATGTGAGAGCTTGATTGCTATATTTAATAAAAAGTTAAATTAGTAAAAATTAAACTGAAATAGCAGAACATGATAATATGGTTGAAGGCCTCGATAATGAGTGTGCTTGTTGAATAATTCAGAATTAGTAATTCAAACTTGTCAAGGCACAATTGCTTTTGACAAACAAAATGAACAACTACAAAATAATATGGTTGAAGGCCTCGACAATTAGTTTGATAAATGAATATAAGATTGCCTCGTACGAAAATGCATAGTAAAGATAACGAATATACAATTTATTCTAAAAGTGTGCAAATTTGGTTAGAGGTTTGTAGGAAAACCTATTATTGTTAAAGTATTGTTGTTGTTGCGAAAGTGCATATGAATGACAATGGATCCAGAACTGGGTGACCTGTAATTTACACTTTCCTAAGATGCAGTATAGAATGCAGAGTTAAATCTTTTAAATAAGGAATATGTAGTAGAGAGCATGCGAAATAAATTTTAGAAGTTGATTTAGAGGTTAGGAGGAAGACTTGTGTTAGCAAAAGATTGTGTCACACCAAAATGCATAATAAAGATAGTATATGTAAAAGCCTATGAATTTCTGCAAAATGAATTATTGAATACGGTTAAATAGGCATTTAATGAATAATGTCATGTATTATAATCTAAGTAATGGTGAAACCTATTAGTTAGAAGTGAGTTCCAGTGAAAGGTACACTAAATTCAAATGGATGAAAGTTAATACTGAAATAGCAGAACATCATGTTTGATTTATTGTCATTCATGGTTGTGAAGTGAGTGTACTTGTTGAATAAATCAGAATTAGAAAGCCAAACATGTCAAAGCACAATTACTTTTGGCAAACAAAATGGGCAACTACAAAATAATATAGTTAAAGGCCTCGATAATCAGTTGGGTAAATGAATATTAATAGTCTAGAAATGGGCAGAATAGTAAAATATAATATAGGATCGAGTTAACAAAACCTGTTAGAGATTTTGGAAAACCTCTTTGAAGACAACATTGGTAGTTGTGGTCAAAGGGTCTCTATCTTTGTCATGTATGATTACTCTTAATCCTTTTTTTTGTTTTACACTCTTGAAAGTGCAACATATAATTTTCCATGGCTAAAAACTGGTTTGGATAGATATAAATTGACATTGGCTAATGATTGCCCCTAAGATCTATTAATTGTCATAGCATAAGATACAATAATTGGAAACTATCTTCTAATTAGCTTGAAGGTCCATGATCATTGAGAAGGAGACATTGACATCCTATGGATTAGTACTCGGGTTCCCAAAGATGATTTTAGCTTCAATTATATGATTTGCTAGCCTTGTGATTATAAGTCTAGTACCATTATAGAGCCCTTTGTTTTAGTCTAAGTTTCGTAATAGCATTATTGGTGAACCAATCTTAACATTGATCTTATGATTAGGTAGCCCAGAAGTAGTCAAAGAGTTTAAAAATTCAGTTGTTATTGCATTAAAAACATCATTGTCTATTGTTTCAGATTTTCCAATCCAATTTGAACTTAGATACTACCTTTGCTCACCTAGAATTGAGAAAATAGCATAAAAGAGGAAATATATATATAGTTAGGAGTAACATGCAACAATATAAGGATTGCTGTAAATTTGAGAGGAAATGATTTAAGTACAATGGTATAAGGAGTTAACAATTTAAGTACCTCCTCATTTGAGAGGAAATCCAAAATAACTCTCATTACAGTCGGGTCATCAGATATTTTCTGCACAAATGAATTTTTGTACTTAGGTTGTACTCGAACCTTGAATGCTAAAGTATGACCCAAGACATTATCTAGTGGGTTTGAAAAGATATTAACATTTTTATCACCAGCCTTGCACACACAAATTCAGAGACATAAGATTCAATGAATCATAACATAATCCGAAGTAACAAATTAATAAGCAATTGTGATGCTGAATCACTTACATCAAACATTATTTGATTTATCTCTTGAGCAGTCTTCCCTATAAGGTGCAAACATTTTTGATTCCATAAGACAAAATTAGAGTTATGTTTGTTATGATACACTATGACTTTGAGCCTATACCTATCCATTGCACAGAACCGGGGAAAAATCTCAAATCAATAAAATCTTTTAAAGGAAAAACCATAATGGGGAAAAAATTTCAACAAAGTCAATACACAACCAAGTCTAAGTAGCATATTACCTTAACAAATTTTTCTCATTGTATCTTTCACACAAACATGTAAATAGGCCATCAAGCATTAGAGTAGTTTTGTTACACCTATTGCAAGCTGGGTAACACCACCCTTGATTGTCTACACTTATTTTTCCAATTGTTCCAATAGTGGCACAAACGTATCCTTCAAGTTTGACAAAAACAAAAGTGACAGATCAAACCCAAAACAAATATTGAACAGAATGTCTTAATCTAATAAGCATATCAATTATGTTTTTGTAAAAAAGAAAAGCATAGAGGACTACACACAATTCTTGACCTGAGCTAGACTCTTGACCTTAGTTTTATAGAAGAATTTGTCTTTCTCTAAGTACCGAGATGATTCAGAAGATTGGGAAAGACTTTGATCTTTTGCTGAAGAGTTTAGCACTGGAACACCAATAGGTAATCTAACACCAGTTCTACAATCCAACAATAATTAGCTTATAATTAATATGCGAAGAGGACTAATTTTTTCAGTAAGACAATCTATATAAAACAAAATTATTATATTAAACCTTTCTTTAAAGGACTCTATTTTGAGTAGTGAATCATTAATAAACAACTTTGAACCCTTCCATGTATTGTTTACCGATGTCAATTCCTACAGTAGCAATTAAAAAGGGTAACTAAGTAATCTTACAATAACATTAAAGGAAATCAGAAAGCTACCTAGACTAAAAAAATTAACCTTGAGCTTCTTTGATTTTATTATGTATCAGTAAAATTATAACACTAATCAAACCACTTGTTTCCTTCAGATAATTCAGTAGTTGCAAAATAGTAGTCCTTCCAAAGAGTACACACAAATGTTTGATCATTGCTGTCATACCCTAATTTCGTCCGGGGACCTTTGCTTGGTGGCATGCAACTTTTGTTTGGTCCTTGTGAGGTGCTTGGCACCCATCATTAGGCAATTTGTGAAGTTCCGGGATATGCCGGAAATCAAAAGAAGGTATTGATGCACAATCCGTAAGGTTCTGTGACACACCGGAAGTCAAAAGGAAGCATCGTTGCACAATTGGTGAGGTTCCGTAACATTCCGTAAGTCAAAAAAAGGGATGATTATGTAATCCGCAAGGTTCCGTAACATTACGGAAAGAAAACAAGTATCGTTGCGAAATCCGTGAGTTTCCGTAACTTTACGAAAAAAGAATCACCAAAAAAAAGGCAGGGGGGTGTATTTATTAAAAATGGGGGTGCAAATAGCAACCAGGCCCACTTGGGCCCTCCAGAAGATTCCTCCAGAAGGCTGTTGCTTCTGGAGGAAGCAACCTTGCTCGCCTGGGCGAGCTGGGTGGCAAGCTTCTCCCCCAATTTTCTATAAATAGGGGGAGAAGTGAAGTAGAAAAGGGTTCAGCCCCTTAGGCACTCCTCTCTCTTTCGAATTTGCTTAGGAAAATTGTTTATGTGAAGAAAATCCAAGCCGAGGCGCTTCCGTAACATTTCCGTGAGTGATTTCGCGAAGGTTTTCGACCGTTCTTCGACGTTCTTCATTCGTTCTTCATCGTTCTTCAGTCTTCAATGGGTAAGTACCTCAAACCAAGCCTTTCAATTCATTCTATGTACCCGTGGTGGTCCACATTTGGTTTCATGTATTTTTATTCTCGTTTTCATTTACTTTTTATACCCCCTTTTGACGTGCTTAAGCCATTTATTTAAGTCATTTCTCTCTTAACCTAAAAATAAAATAAATTTCCACTGATCGTTTGAATTGTGCCATCCGTTAACTTTGGTTGAAATGAATTCCGACCGATCGGTCGTGCCGCAACCACGTTGGAAATAAAAAAAAAGAGGTAAATAATAATATAATAATAAAAAACACCTTTTAGTAAAATAAAGCGAAAAATCAATCAGACATTTTCTCTTTGGGGATTTCTCATTCTTAATTGAATTGACTAAATAACTAAAGTGAAACTAAGGCTAAAATCGACTCGCCTAGTCAAGCTCGTCCACAAAAATAGGATTTTCAAAGTTTATCATTTCTGTTTCTTACTAAGTAAAATGGATCATTTTCAAGGTCCAACGCCTTAAAATGATCACCTTTCAAGTAAAAAAGAATCACTTGATTCACGCATAAGCAAGAACTACGTAGGTCTGATTTCCCCATCATAATTGAGGAATACGTAGGAGCAAAGGGGAACACCCTTGTCGACCACAAAAAAGAAAAAAATATATAGGGTATAAAGACATAAAAAGGAACATAAAAAAATCAAAGTCATGTTTGCACATTCGATTAAAGGCTGTTGTCCTTTGAGACAAACGTGAGAGGTGCTAATACCTTCCTCAAGCGTAAATACAACTCCCGAACTTAGAATTTTTTTTTTGTCCGGTTTTCCTTCGGTTTTTCCGACGTTTTCCTCAAATAAACTTTGGTGGCGACTTTGCGCGTATTCCTTTCGTGGAACACGCATCCCGCGAGTCACACGTCGCCCGCCCGCAAAAGGGCACGTTGCGATAGTTGGCGACTCCACTTGGGACATATTTAGAGAGTTAGGCCATTTAATCTTGTGCAATGTTTTATCATGACTTTCTCCTTTGATTGGTTTCCCTTTATTTGTCTTATGTTCTTGTGTATATAAACTCTTTGTTGCTTTTAGTGCATTTTTTAAAATGTATGCATGAGGTAAATATTTATTCATTTGATGCACACAAACACCAAACGCTATTTGCACACACTGTGAGTTGAAAAGGGCCCTATACCCGGGTTCATGGGAACATAAGGAGTGGAGGTGAATCTGTGATCATGCTAGGTCTCCGACTTGCTTGATTACAGTGAACCCTCATCTAGAGTTTTTATCTTTGAAAACATATTGTTGCTAGTAGTCCCTACTGCTGCTGTATGTTCTTCGAAGGGGATGATACCTCTAGAAACCATCAAGAGAGATATGACTACTTTGGGGGTTATCACTAAAAGCCTAGTTAGCTCTCTCCCTTATAGGTCCCTTAAATAGGGGCACGGAGCAAACACGTTGCGTGCCATTTTTTCACTGCCATGCATAAGTATCATATACCCTTTTGCTTATATTCAGTAAGTATTGTCATACTGTGTACATTCCCGTATTGCACCTTTTTGCATATGCATCGCACACAGGTTCTGTCTTGATCCCCTCTATAGACAAATCAACCGAGGGTCCGGGTCACCGTCTTAAATACATGCGTTGGGGCACTTTGCTACCCCTAGACGTTGTATCTAAGAAGGGGACAGTTCCCCGGGCTCCCGCATTCCTAAAATACATCTTTGTCATATGCATTCCTTCATGCATTCATCCATTCCACCCATGAGATGTCGGAGTTTTGATTTGCACAAGCTTTTTGTCTCACTTTAGTAAGCATGGGGACAAATCAAACCAGTAAGAGGTTTTACCAAGTCAAGGTTAAAGGCCTAGATACCACCAGCATCAAGGAATTAGGGCAGTTGATGGAACCTCTCCAAATGCAAGCCTTTCGCAAGACTTACGGAAAGATCTTAGATTTGACCATAGTAGAGGTATCCATAGAGGCCATTGCGTCACTCACCCAATACTACGACCAGCCTTTGAGATGCTTCACGTTCGGAGACTTCCAATTCGTACCAACCATTGAAGAATTCGAGGAGATTCTAGGATGTCCTCTCGGGGGAAGAAAACCATATCTTTTCTCCGGGTGTCTCCCCTCTTTGAGCAGAATTGCAACTGTGGTCAAGGATTCAGCAAGAGGTTTGGACCGCGTAAAACAGACTCGAAACGGCATAGCAGGTCTACCACGGAAGTACCTAGAAGACAAGGCGAGGGATATGGCCAGTCAAGGAGATTGGGTCTCGTTTATGGATGTGTTAGCATTGCTAATTTTTGGGGTCGTCCTCTTTCCAAACGTAGATGGTTTGGTGGACCTAGCAACAATCGACGCTTTCCTTGCATACCACCATAGCAAGGAAAGTCCAGTGGTAGCTGTCTTGGCAGATTTATTTGACACATTTGACCGAAGGTGCGAGAAGAGTAGCGCACGGATCATCTGTTGCTTGCTCGCTCTCTGTGTTTGGTTGGTTTCGCACCTGTTCCTGCAAGACACTAGGCATCCATGTCTGCTCCAAAGCCATCGCTCGTGTGCTGAAAAGAGAAGAATAGATTGGGACCAACTTTTGGCTGGTGTAGGAGGTAGAACAATCAATTGGTTCCCCCGATGGAAGGAAGGAAAGGAGGGAGTCCTTTTCTCATGTAAAGGGTACCCAAACATTCCGCTAATAGGAACAAGGGGTTGTATTAACTACAATCCCGCGCTCGCTATAAGACAACTAGGGTACCCCATGAGGGGAGCACCGATGGAAGAAAGCATGTCTCCTTTCCTTGTAAGGGATTTCGGCGCGCAAAATTTCAAGGCTATACAAAGAATCCATAAGGCATGGGAAACCCTGTTAAGGAAAGATCAAGAACTTAGGGGTATTCGTAACGGCATCATTGGTGGTTATCATGAATGGCTGAAAGTTCATGTACGAGGTTTAGATTGGCTCGCCAAGTTAAAAGTCGTCAGCGAAGACAGTTTTGAAGCACCGGAAGAAGACGAAGAAGTCCAAGCTCTCAAAAACGAGTTAGGAAAGGTGAAACTTGCCAAGGAGAAGTTCAAGTTAGCCGCTACACACATCCGGAAGGAATATGCCGGATTACGGGAAGAGAATGCAACTACCGCAAAAGCCCTTGAACAAGAGACCAAGAGGGCTCGCAAGGAAGAGTATGGCCGTAACAAATTTCGCGGAGCTCTGTGGGGTAGCAACAGTGAACTCAAGCTGCGAAGGGAAGAGAGGGACCAATCGCGGGCACATAGCATGGTCTTGAAAGAGGAGTTAGTTGCCTGTTCGAGGTCCAAAAGGAGCTTGTCTCAGCGTTTATGCGAGACGGAGACCAACATGCTAGCTATCATCGCCAAGTACCAAGAAGAGTTAAGTCTAGCCACGGCCCACGAGCATAGGGTCGCGAACGAGTATGCCCAAGTATACGCGGAAAAAGAGGCTAGAGGAAGGGTGATCGACTCTTTACACCAAGAGGCAACCATGTGGATGGATCGGTTTGCTCTTACCTTGAACGGGAGTCAAGAACTTCCCCGATTGTTAGCCAAAGCCAAGGCAATGGCGGACACCTACTCCGCCCCCGAAGAAATTTATGGGCTTCTCAGCTATTGTCAGCATATGATAGACTTAATGGCCCATATAATTAGAAACCGCTAGGAAACTTGTATGGTCTCTCAGATCTTGACTAGATACGACTTTCTGAAATAAAATGAGTTGGTCCCATGTTTCTACTCCAAAAAGCTTGTGCGAATCAAATCACTCCTGCATTTTATCTCTAGCATGCATTCTTTCTTTCTTTACCCACTCCTCACGTTTGGTTTTTTTAGGGAAAAACACCATAACTAAACACGCCACAAGGCATCCCTATCGCACCAGATCCAAATCTAGAACGATGGGTGATCAAGAGGAGACACAGGAACAGATGAAAGCCGACATGTCGGCTCTGAAAGAACAGATGGCTTCCATGATGGAGGCCATGTTAGGAATGAGGCAGCTCATGGAGAAAAACGTGGCCACCGCTGCCGCTGTCAGTTCGGCTGCCGAAGCAGACCCTACTCTCTTGGCTACCGCGCGCCATCCTCCCTCAAACATAGTAGGGCGGGGAAGGAACACGCTGGGGCATGACGGCAACCCTCATCTGGGATACAACCGAGCGGCTTACCCTTATGGATTGCCGCCCAACTACTCACCACCTGTCCTGCAAGACGATGCAGGCCATATTACTTCTCCCGTCCTTGAAAGAGAGCCTCCCCAACAGCCCGACGAGGTCCACGAAGACCCTCAAGACTATGCTCGCAGGGATGTCGAGTTCTATCCCCCGATCCCCGAAGGGCCAGCACCCAGCACGTTGCCTCAGCCCAACATCACAGCACAACCAATAGTTTTGTCCATGGAAGGACCGCCCCCGGCAACTGAGGAAAGGAGGAAGCTCGATCTCCTCGAGGAGAGATTGAGGGCCGTAGAAGGATTTGGCGATTATCCGTTCGCAGATATGACGGATCTCTGCTTAGTACCCGATGTTGTTATCCCCCCGAAGTTCAAAGTACCGGGCTTCGACAAATATAAAGGGACGACTTGTCCCAAGAACCATCTCAAGATGTACTGCCGCAAGATGGGCGCACACTCTAAGGATGAGAAGCTATTAATACACTTTTTCCAAGATAGCTTGGCCGGAGCCGCAGTAGTTTGGTACACTAATTTGGAAGCTTCCCGTATCCATACTTGGAAGGATCTGATTACTGCCTTCCTAAGGCAATATCAGTATAATTCCGATATAGCTCCCGATCGCACTCAGCTGCAGAATATGTTCAAGAAAGAGGGCGAAACCTTTAAAGAATACGCACAGCGGTGGAGAGACCTGGCAGCACAAGTGGCTCCTCCCATGGTCGAGAGAGAGATGATCACTATGATGGTAGACACGTTGCTAGTGTTCTACTATGAGAAGCTAGTAGGTTACATGCCGTCCAGCTTCGCGGACCTAGTGTTCGCCGGGGAAAGAATTGAGGTAGGATTGAAAAGAGGAAAGTTTGATTACGTTTCCTCCACGAGTGCGAATGCCAAAAGAATCGGGACAACGGGGGAAAAAAGGAAGGAAGGAGATACCCATGCTGTCTCTTCAACGCCCGCATGGGTCAAACCCCCGCAGACACCTCATGGTACCCATCAGTACGCGCAACATCACCCGAGCTTCTCGGCTCACACCGGGAACGCCTCTAGTTTAGCACCTGTGCAGCCTAAGGCACCCACCCATAGGGAAGCTCCCCAAGTTCCAACTCCGAACACGACTCGCCCAGCCGGCAATTCCAACACAATGAGGAACTTCCCTCTGAGGCCATTTCAAGAATTCACCCCACTCCCAATGACATATGAAGACCTCTTGCCGTCCCTCATCGCCAACCAATTGGCCGTGGTAACTCCCGGAAAGGTCTTCCAACCCCCTTTCCCAAAGTGGTATGACCCTAACGCGACTTGCAAGTACCATGGGGGCGCCCCGGGCCATTCCATTGAAAAATGCTTGGCCTTTAAACACAAGGTCCAACATTTGATAGATGCTGGATGGCTGACTTTCCAAGAGGATCGGCCCAATGTGAAAACCAACCCGCTCGCCAATCATGGAGTGGGAGCGGTTAATGCCGTTGAGTCCGGTAGGCCGCGTAGGTCTAAACCTTTAAGGGATGTGGCAACCCCTAGGAGGTTTATCTTTGAGGCCCTACAAAAGGGAGGTGTGATTCCCCATAGTGGGCGTAAGGAGGATTCCTGTTTGCTGCATTCCGGCGAGCTGCATGACATGGAAACGTGTTTGGGAGTAGAGGAATTGTTACAGCGGATGATAGATCAAGGTCGACTGGAAGTTGGCAGTGAAGGAAGAGAGGAGCAGCACATATGCATGCAGTCCACGGATGGGAGCACTGTTGTAAAGCCCAAACCCTTGGTGATATATTTCACCAAGGGCACAGCTTCGCAAAAGCCCGGACACCCATTGGCAGCTAAACCTGTCCCTTTCCCGTACCAAAATAGCCACGCAGTCCCATGGAGATATACACCTCCGAGGGGGAAGGAAGAAGAAGTCACCGACGTCAGCTTATTGTCGGCTAAGGTAACAAATATCACGGGACCGAGTGGTGTGACCCGTAGCGGTCGTGTGTTTGCACCCCCGGACCTACCAGTCCAACCCGCGAACGTCAAGGGGAAAGCAAAAGTGGTGGAGGAACAAGATGACGAAGCACCCCTCACTTCGAATAAAGATATTCCGGCGAAAGGTCTTCCGGAAAAAAAAGGATGGTAAAAAGGAGGTGTCACTAGAGGAAGCCAGCGAGTTCCTCCGTATAATTCAGCAGAGCGAATTCAAGGTTATCGAACAACTCAACAAAACCCCGGCCAGGGTCTCGCTGTTGGAGTTACTCATGAGCTCTGAGCCTCATCGGGCTCTGCTAGTGAAGGTTTTGAACGAGGCCCATGTGGCCCAAGACATCTCGGTAGAAGGTTTCGGAGGGCTGGTCAATAATATCACTGCCAATAACTATCTCGCCTTCGCCGAAGAAGAAATCCCCGCCGAGGGGAGAGGGCATAACAAAGCTTTGCACATATCAGTCAAGTGTATGGACCATATCGTAGCCAAGGTGCTCATCGATAATGGTTCCAGTTTAAACGTGATGCCTAAGAGCACTTTGGAGAAATTACCATTCAATGCCTCCCACCTAAAGCCGAGTTCAATGGTGGTTCGTGCCTTCGACGGCACCCGCCGAGAAGTTAGGGGAGAGATCGATCTCCCAGTACAGATAGGCCCTCACACATGCCAAGTTACCTTCCAAATAATGGATATTAATCCCCCCTACAGCTGTCTGTTGGGGCATCCGGGGATCCACTCAGTGGGAGTTGTTCCCTCTACACTCCACCAAAAGTTGAAATTCGTAGTGGAAGGACATCTGGTCATCGTATCAGGCGAGGAAGACATCTTGGTGAGTTGCCCATCCTCTATGCCTTATGTGGAGGCCGCAGAGGAGTCATTAGAAACCGCTTTCCAGTCTTTCGAGGTGGTAAGCATTTCCTCCATGGATTCCTTCTCTGGGCAAGCTTGCCTGTCCGATGCAGCAGTAATGATGGCCCGAGTTATGTTGGGAAACGGTTACGAACCTGGGATGGGTTTAGGCAAAGACAACGGCGGCATAACTAGCCTGATAAATGCCAAAGGAAATCATGGGAAGTATGGGTTAGGCTATAAGCCCACTCAGGCAGATATAAAGAGAAACATAGCGGGAAGGAAGAGCGGTAGTCAAAACTCGCGGTTGAGACAAGAAGGTGAAGGAAGCCCACCCTGCCACATAAGTAGGAGCTTTATAAGCGCGGGTCTGGGGGACGAAGGTCAAGTGGTCGCGATATACGAAGATGGTGTTCCGAGTACATTGGATTTGGTACGACCGTGCCCTCCTGATTTCCAGCTGGGAAATTGGCGAGTGGAAGAACGCCCCGGCATTTACGCGACGAGCATAATGTAAACCTTTACGGTTTTAAAAGCTCTATAGTTGGGCCTAGGCTTTAGAGTTTTTCTTTTGTTAAGGCTTTGTGTCTTTTGTTTTTGAATTTATAATACAAGGATCTTTCTTCATCTGTTCCTACGTCTCTACCCATTCTCATCCATTTGCATGTTTACTTCTTTATTTCTGAAATGGCAGATCCGATGACGAGTCCCCCGAAGGTACTAATACCTGGGACCCGCCTATCAACTTCGAGCAAGAAGCGAATCAAACGGAAGATGAAGGGAACGAGGATGTGAGAATTCCCCCAGAATTAGAAAGGATAGTCGCCCATGAGGACCAAGAAATGGGGCCTCATCAAGAAGAAACAGAACTAGTAGACTTGGGAATTGGCAGTGGAAAAAGGGAAGTAAAGATAGGCACAGGTATTACCGCACCTATCCGTGGAGAATTAATAACCCTGCTGAGAGACTACCAAGACATCTTTGCTTGGTCGTACCAAGATATGCCCGGTTTGAGTTCTGACATTGTACAACACCGATTACCTCTAAATCCTGAGTGTCCCCCGGTAAAGCAGAAACTGAGAAGGATGAAGCCCGAAACATCTTTGAAGATAAAAGAAGAAGTGAAAAAGCAATTTGACGCTGGTTTTCTGGCCGTCGCTCGGTACCCAGAATGGGTCGCCAACATTGTACCGGTCCCTAAGAAGGATGGGAAAGTACGAATGTGTGTGTATTATCGGGACCTAAATCAGGCCAGTCCCAAGGACAATTTTCCTTTACCACACATCGACATCCTCATAGATAATACGGCCAAATTCGCTCTATTTTCCTTCATGGATGGTTTATCCGGTTACAATCAGATAAAGATGGCACCAGAGGATATGGAAAAGACTACCTTCGTCACCCTGTGGGGAACATTCTGTTACAAGGTGATGTCCTTTGGACTCAAGAATGCTGGGGCAACTTATCAACGGGCCATGGTAGCTTTGTTCCATGATATGATGCACCAAGAGATCGAGGTCTACGTGGACGACATAATTGCCAAATCTAAATCCGAGGAAGAACACCTTGTCAACCTGCGGAGGTTGTTTGAAAGGCTTAAGAAATATCAATTAAGGTTGAACCCCGCCAAGTGTACCTTTGGGGTCAAATCAGGGAAATTGCTTGGATTCATTGTAAGCCAGAAAGGGATAGAGGTAGACCCCGAAAAGGTGAAGGCTATCCTTGAGATGCCGGAACCCCGTACAGAGAGGCAAGTCCGAGGTTTCCTGGGACGCTTGAATTATATTGCCAGATTCATATCGCAGCTCACCGTCATTTGTGAGTCGTTGTTCAAACTCTTGCGCAAAAACCAAACTGACCGCTGGGATGAGGGTTGCCAAGAGGCTTTCGGAAGGATCAAGAAGTGCCTCATGAATCCCCCTGTGCTTATGCCACCAGTACCTGGAAGGCCTCTCATCTTGTACATGACAATCTTGGACGAGTCAATGGGGTGTATGTTGGGGCAACACGACGAATCCGGGAAGAAAGAATGCGCTATCTATTACCTGAGTAAGAAGTTCACGGCCTGTGAAATGAATTACTCTTTGCTCGAAAGAACGTGTTGTGCTTTAGTATAGGCATCCCATCGCCTAAGGCAGTACATGCTGAGCCATACTACCTAGTTGATATCCAAGATGGACCTGGTCAAGTACATCTTTGAGAAGCCAGCTCTCACGGGACGAATCGCCCGGTGGCAAGTCCTGCTATCCGAGTTTGATATAGTTTACGTCACCCAAAAGGCGATAAAAGGAAGCGCCTTGGCAGATTATTTGGCTCAGCAGCCTCTTAACGACTATCAGCCCATGCATCCCGAATTCCCGGATGAGGACATCATGGCCTTGTTTGAGGAAAAATTGGACGAAGATCGGGACAAATGGGCCGTATGGTTTGACGGAGCGTCGAATGTTCTAGGCCATGGCGTTGGAGAAATATTGGTCTCTCCGGACAATCAATGCGTGCCTTTCACAGCCAGGTTAGGATTCGACTGTACCAACAACATGGCCGAATATGAAGCATGTGCCCTGGCCGTCCAGGCAGCGATTGACTCCAATGTCAAACTACTCAAGGTGTACGGCGACTCAGCGTTGGTAATCTATCAGCTGAGAGGGGAATGGGAAACTAGAGATCCCAAGCTGATACCCTACAAAGCCTATATCAAGGAATTGACTAAAACCTTTGATGAGATCTCCTTCCATCATGTTCCCCGCGAGGAAAATCAAATGGTGGATGCACTTGCTACTTTGGCGTTTATGTTCCAGCTAACGTCGCACGGGGACCTACCATACATTGAATTTTGGTGTCGTGGCAAACCCGCGCATTGTTGCCAAGTAGAAGAGGAACAGGACGGTAAGCCTTGGTATTTCGACATCAAGCAATATGTCGTAAGCAAAGAATACCCACCAGAGATTGCCGACAATTATAAAAGGACATTGAGAAGATTGGCGGTCGGTTTCTTCATGAGCGGAAGCATACTATATAAGAGAAACCACGACATGACACTCCTGCGGTGCGTGGATGCCAAAGAGGCGAACCACATGATCGAGGAAGTCCATGAGGGCTCGTTTGGAACGCACGCCAACGGGCATGCTATGGCCAGAAAGATCCTAAGGGCAGGTTATTACTGGCTTACCATGGAAAGTGATTGTTGTGTCCACGTAAGGAAATGCCACAAATGTCAAGCATTCGCAGACAATGTCAATGCCCCGCCGCATCCTCTGAATGTCATGTCCACCCCTTGGCCTTTCTCCATGTGGGGAATAGATGTCATCGGGGCCATTGAGCCCAAGGCCTCGAATGGCCATCGCTTCATCCTCGTAGCGATAGATTATTTCACCAAGTGGGTCGAGGCGGCTTCCTACACCAATGTCACGAGTGGTGTAGTGGTCAGGTTCATTAAGAGGGAGATCATCTGCCGGTATGGTTTGCCAAGGAAGATTATCACGGACAATGGCACCAACCTGAATAACAAGATGATGGGGGAAATGTGCGAGGAGTTTAAAATCCAGCATCACAATTCCACGCCCTACCGACCAAAGATGAATGGAGCCGTGGAAGCGGCCAATAAAAATATCAAAAAGATTATCCAAAAGATGAACGTGTCGTACAAAGATTGGCACGAGATGCTCCCATTCGCGTTACACGGTTACCGAACTTCAGTACGAACGTCAACTGGGGCAACGCTGTTCTCATTGGTATATGGAATGGAGGCTGTGCTACCGTTTGAGGTAGAAGTCCTGTCATTAAGGATCTTGGCGGAATCCGGATTAAAGGAATCAGAGTGGGCTCAAACCCGCTATGACCAGCTCAACCTCATTGAAGGAAAACGCTTAACGGCCATGAGTCATGGGCGCTTGTACCAGCAAAGAATGAAGAATGCATTCGACAAGAAGGTACGCTTGCGCAAGTTCCATGAGGGAGACCTTGTGTTAAAGAAAATGTCCCATGCTGTCAAGGACAATCGAGGAAAATGGGCCCCAAACTACGAAGGGCCTTTTGTTGTGAAGAGGGCTTTTTCCGGAGGAGCCCTGGTGCTTACCAACATGGATGGCGAAGAGCTACCTTCACCCGTGAACTCTGATGTCGTCAAGCGATATTATGCTTAGAATCTGGGGCAATTAAAGATGTCGCTGCATGTTCTTTATCTTTATGTGTTTTCTGGGTATCCCCTAGGGATTCCCTGTCTACTGTATCTCTCGTTACAATCTTTCAAAGAAGTAAACGTGGGTTCGAGGCTTTAGTCCTCACATTGGTTTTAAACTTTGCGTTAATTTGTGATCACCTGAGCCCTTCCGCTCAATTCATGGGATGCCCCAAGCGCTTAATTAAAATTGAACCTAAACCAACTTTCACTAAAATTTGCTGCGTTTGAAAACATTCATGCATACGCATACGCATGCATATTGTTGTGGTAAAGCAGGGGCTGGATCATCTCGAGCTACCTTTTGGGGTAGAAACAAAGTTAAAGCAGCCAAAAACCAATCAAGGTAAGACAATAACCTGGTCATGATTGGCCGCACATTGTTTGTTTCCTACTTGTAGGTACTTAGGAATGGACGCAAATGGAGGATAGGGTCATGACTGGCCGATCGTCGTCTCTTCCCGGCATTGGACAAGCAGAGAACGTCGCTGCAAGGCAGCCCAGTATCCTTTGAATTCACAATGATTACTACTATTTTTTGTTTTAAATAAGTAAAACGATGCCTAATTCTAACTTAAGTAAGTTCGAGTAGGCGAACGCTAACCTGTAAAGAGAGGGGGGCCATGGTTATGTTTCCCCTAAAAAAAAAAAAAGTGCAGGTTAGCTCGCCTGGGCGAGCAACCCCTGCACCACAATATAAAAAAATGACGAAAGGGGGACGTTTTTGCATTCAAAAACTTCTTTTCCCCCCATTCAAAAGCCATACCCACGGAATTTACGAGTTTGCAGCCCTAGGATCTCTACTTTTCGCATTTTTCGATTCCGTTTTGCGCTTTTATTTATCACCAACAAGTAAGTATTCCATCTTTAAGCTTTCTAGCTTTTCATTGGGGTATTTTCATCTCCTTTTGGTGCTCCAAATTGTGAGAATGTGCTTATATTTGTGGGGCAATTTTGGTTTGTTTTCTTGCTTGGTTGGTTTGAATTGGGGGTTTGTATGAGATGGCCCTAGGCCTATAATGTATTTTGAAGTAATGGGGCATGCCACATTGTCCCTGTTCTCTTGCTATTGATGCCTAAACGCATGCCCACCAAGTGTTCGGTGAAATGCCTCAATGGCATTAGCGCGTGATTTTCGTAGGGAAACAACCCATGGGACAATTTGGTTTGCACATGTTTTCTATTTTTTGGGACATGCATTCAGTTTCGTAAGGGCTAGAGTAATTGCCCCACATATATCCTAGGCCTAGGAACCAAAGTTTTTATGCAAGAGAACACAAGAATGGGTGCATATTGGGTGAAGCTACCCCTTTTTTGGCCAGCAATCAGCTATGAGCCACGCTACAATGGTTTCCCTACGCCTAGATGTTTAGGAATTTTGTTCATCATAAACGTGTAGGTGTGGAATAAGTAGCAAAATACCTTTGGCAACTTACACTTTGGGTATGGTAGAAAAATACTTGGATGTATGTACATGTAATTTTTGTTAGTCAAAATGTCTCACAAAAAATATATATGTTGCATGTTATGTAAAGAAAATACCTTACAAAGATACCTTTTAATTTGAATGCAATTTTAGTCAGCAAAAGAAAATATACTTGAATTTGCATGTGGCTTTAGGTAGCAAAAACACTTGAATAAAGCATGAAATGTAGCACCTTATTGTGTAGGTAGCCAAGATTCATCACAAAGTTTGTATATGTATAGGTATTAGAAATACCAGAATGTGCACGTATGCAATTCTTGGTAGCCAAAATGCTTTGAGTATGCATGTATGTAAATTTAGCAAAGGAAGTGCATGTGATGTAGGTAGCAAATACACCTTGGAAGTACATATAAATGATCTAGGTAACGAAGGTGCCCTGATTGTGCCTAGGTGCGTTTTTCTTAGTTAGAAGAATATCTTGTGCGAGTGAATGTTCGAAAGGAAGTATGTGCATGAGTTCGCTCTAAATTTACATTGATGTTTGTGTTATTGGGGGAGGTCGTATGCCATTTGCGTTTTAAGAATAGCATTTCTTGGTAAAACTAACTCTCCAAATGTTTGCCTTCACAGGAAATGGCCCCGAGGAAGCTTGCCTCAAAGAGGTCCAGGAAGGATAAAGCGGCCGAAGGAACCAGTTCCGCTCCCGAGTATGACAGCCACCGCTTTAGGAGTGCTGAACACCAGCAGCGCTTCGAGGCCATTAGGGGTTGGTCATTTCTCCGGGAGTGACGCGTCCAGCTCAGGGACGATGAGTATGCCGATTTCCAGGGGGAGATAGTTCGCCAGCGGTGGGCATCACTGGTTACCCCCATGGCCAAATTCGACCCAGACATAGTCCTCGAATTTTATGCCAATGCTTGGCCTACGGAGGAGGGCGTGCGAGATATGAGATCCTGGGTGAGGGGTCAGTGGATCCCGTTCGATGCGGATGCTATCAGCCAGTTCCTAGGATATCCTTTAGTGCTGGAAGAGGGCCAGGAGTGCGAGTATGGCCAGAGGAGGAACCGGTCCGATGGTTTTGATGAGGAGGCCATCGCCCAGTTGCTGTGTATACCGGGGCAGGATTTTGCCCGGACTGCTGCAGGGAGGCGAGTGCGAATTATGCGCACCAACATGACCACCCTGACCCAGATATGGATGACGTTGCTGCTCAGCAACATCCTGCCCAGCGATCATAATTCCGACCTCCCTCTGCCGAAGTGTCAGCTGGTGTACGCCATCCTGACACGGATGAGTATTCACGTGGCTCAGTTGATCGCTGATGCCATTTATCTATTTGTAGGTATGGCGCCGACCAGGCACCCTATGGACCCAAATAAGTCCAACCGGGCCCTGGGATTTCCCGCACTGATCATAGGACTCTCCCAGTCGTTCGGAGTCCCCGTGGCACCTACCAAGGTGATTCGGCCGCCCATCACCCGGGCTTTTATTGAGAAGTACTGCACCCAGAGACCGGTTCAGGGTGATGCTCCACAGGCCGCAGGCGCACCACCACCACCTCATCAGGCTGGCCCGGCTGGGTCATTTGACATGGAGCAGTATTTACGGCATTTGGTTCGCCAGCAGGCGGCCAACCACCGGGCACATGTACAGACCCATGATTGTCTGTACCAGCTGAGCCTCAGCATGCAGAGCCAGGGCTTCACTTCTTTTTCATGCCCTACTCCAGACCAGTTCAGGGCAGAGGTCGCATGGCCCGGGGATTGGCCTGAGGCCCAAGCAGGAGAGGCACCCCCAGAGGCTCCCGACGATGGAGAGTAGGCCCACGAGGACGAGGAGATGGCCGATTTGCTTGACTTCTTGGGAGGGAATGGAGCTACATGACCGGGAGATCCCCAGATTCATGTTTTCCTTCATATTTCTTTTATTATTTTTTATGTTATGAGAGACTAATGTTTGTTTTTGTTGTTTCGATTGTCTTTTGTACAACGCATACATTTTTGTTTGGATTGTTGCGTTAATGCTTATATCATTATTATCGATGATGTTTATTTGAAATTCTGGAACCGTGTAGAGTTCTTCGTTTAGGAACATCGTCCAAAAAATAAAACAAACAAAAATCATGATAAAAATAAAAATAAAAAATAAAAAAAGGGAGAGCAAGTAAGAAAAAAAGAGAGAGGAAAAAGAAAAGAATAATAAGTTGACTAGCAGAAAAACCAACATGCTTTCGAAAAGAGATGACTTCCAACTCTTCTTTGAAAAACAATTCGCTGATCATAGCTAGTTGTTGAAAAAAATGTGTGTACACCTGAAGGGTGAATGCTGTGAAATTTTCCCGAGAACCCAAAATGGACTCGGATGAATGCACAAATTGATAAAAGAACATATTTTGGAAACATTGGGTTGACTAAAATAGAGGAAATGAATCCTGAGCCCTAGCATCACATGACCATAAAAGTTTGACACTTGAGTGTCCGCATAGGTGCATGCATGACCAGTTTTGCATAAAATTTCCAAATCATCATTTTTGCATTTTGTGTCATGGAAATAATGTGGGGCATCCCATTTATCCTTGAACCAAACCAAACCCTGACATGTATCATGTCTAGCCATTCTACAAGCCTTGAGCCAAGATCCTGACTCCCCATAAACCTTGACCCAGGGTGAGAATGTCAATCCTTACCCTCGGAAGCAAAAAAAGAAAAGAAGGAAAATTTCCAATGAAAGAGAAAGCAAAAAGAAAAGAAAGGAAATTCCCAATCAAAGAGTGGGAGAAAGAAAAAAGAAAAGAAAGAAAATTCCCAACCAAAGAATGGGAGAAAGTAAAAAAGGAAGGAAAGAAAGTTCCTGATCAAAGAAATTAGAAGAAATGTGCAGAAAGGTCTTTTGACCAGACAATATCTAAACAATACAGAATTGTCCCCAAATGAACAAAAGGAAGGAAAGGAAACCATGACCTAAAGTGGTCTTCTCCCTTTGATTACCAACCAAAATCCTGTGCGTCGATGACTTGCTCGCCTCGCGTCAAACAAGAACAGAAAAGGAAAAAGACAAAAAAAAAATCAAAAGCCGAAAAACCCACCAAAAAAACCCATTTCCAAGGGAAGTCCTATTGATCCATGATCACGCATGTAATCTTTGATTTGATAGGAAATAATTCGCAAAGTCAAGTCGTGACATATCTATGGTTCGGAATTAGGATAAAACACTTACCTGTGCGAGATTGATACACTTTGAGTGGATTTCTTCTATTTTCGTCGAACCCAGTGTTTCCTCTAAATGGTCATTTAGAAACGAAATGCTAAACATCCAAAATCTCATTTATGGTTATGAGAAAATTTCATACTCTCCTTCCCCGGTAGACGCATTGTTTTTTCACTCAAAAAGGCATATGCTGCTCTAATCAGTTGGAATATTTGTCTCTTTCCTAAAGCATGTTTGCATTTTTAGTGGAGAAAACACCGAGACTTTTTCAAGTCTCACAAGTTATCCAGAACTACGTAGGTCTGAGTTCCTCATTGGAGGATACGTAAGAGCAAGAGCCTCGCTTTTGTCGGCCACCTTCACAAGTTCTGTCATGCTGACACTGGAGTCACGTGACATGCGGAGATACCCGAGTGATTATCCGTATAAACATTCTTTTTTGCTATCTGTAAGACGAAAAGCCTGATAGCACGCAGAGACTAACGTCGTCTTTTACGCCCTTCGTCAATCGCGGCCGACAAGCCCGCTGACACGCGGAGATTTACGTCATCTTCCGCGCTCACAAGATCTGTCATACTGACATTTGAGTCACGCTGACGGGCGGAAATACCCAAGTGGTTATCCGTATAAACATTCTTTTTTGCTATCTGTAAGACGAAAAGCCTGATAGCACGCAGAGACTAACATCGTCTTCTGCGCCCTTCGTCAATCGCGGCCGACAAGCCCGTTGACACGCGGAGATTTATGTCATCTTCCGCGCTCACGAGATCTATCATACTGACTTTTGAGTCACGCTGACGGGCGGAAATACCCGAGTGGTTATCCGTATAAACATTCTTTTTTGCTATCTGTAAGACGAAAAGCCTGATAGCACGCAGAGACTAACGTCGTCTTCTGCGCCCTTCGTCAATCGCGACCGACAAGCCCGTTGACACGCGGAGATTTACGTCATCTTCCGCGCTCACAAGATCTGTCATACTGACATTTGAGTCACGCTGACGGGCGGAAATACCCGAGTGGTTATCCGTATAAACATTCTTTTTTGCTATCTGTAAGACGAAAAGCCTGATAGCACGCAGAGACTAACGTCGTCTTCTGCGCCCTTCGTCAATCGCAGCCGACAAGCCCGTTGACACGCGGAGATTTACGTCATCTTCCGCGCTCGCAAGATCTGTCATACTGACATTTGAGTCACGCTGACGGGCGGAAATACCCGAGTGGTTATCCATATAAACATTCCTTTTTGTTATCTGTAAGACGAAAAGCCTGATAGCACGCAGAGACTAACGTCGTCTTCTGCGCCCTTCGTCAATCGCGGCCGACAAGCCCGTTGACACGCGGAGATTTACGTCACCTTTCGTGCTCACAAGATCTGTCATACTGACATTTGAGTCACGCTGACGGGCGGAGATACCCGAGTGGTTATCCGTATAAACATTCTTTTTTGCTATCTGTAAGACGAAAAGCCTGATAGCATGCAGAGACTGACATCGTCTTCTGCTCCTTTTGTTGCCCCGGGGACAACAAGTCATTTACATGCGGAGGTATTTTATGGTCACCCGCGACTCTCGTCAACCGAGAGGAATGAAATTAGTGTCTTATCTTTACTTCCCTTTTATCTCCAATAAAAGACAAGTAAAGAGGGGCAACTGTCATACCTTAATTTCGTCCGGGGTCCTTTGCTTGGTGGCATGCAACTTTTGTTTGGTCCTTGTGAGGTGCTTAGCACCCATCATTAGGCAATTTGTGAAGTTCCGGGATATGCCGGAAATCAAAAGAAGGTATTGATGCACAATCCGTAAAGGTTTCGTGACACACCGGAAGTCAAAAGGAAGCATCGTTGCACAATTGGTGAGGTTCCGTAACATTCCGTAAGTCAAAAAAAGGGATGATTATGTAATCCGCAAGGTTCCGTAACATTACGGAAAGAAAACAAGTATCGTTGCGAAATCCGTGAGTTTCCGTAACTTTACGAAAAAAGAATCACCAAAAAAAAGGCAGGGGGTGTATTTATTAAAAATGGGGGTGCAAATAGCAACCAGGCTGATGTGCCATCATTTTCTCCTATTTCTTAACCCTTTTTGCCCCATTTTAAATACTGATTGGTCTTAATTGTCAATTAATTATGCAGTTTTATTATTTGGGCCCATTCAGCTAATTTGATGTTTTTAATCTAATTTCAGGAATTAATGAAGCATTGGGCTTGGACTTGAAGAGGGCAGACTAATTTATTCTATAAAATTAGATCTTATCTTATCTAGATATTATTTAGATTTGATTTCATCTAGATATTATTTCATCTAGATCTTATCTTATCTTATCTTATCTAGATTTGATTTGATTTTACTTATGGGCTTGGATTTAAAACATATTTGTAAGCTTTGGGGCTGAAAAAAACTATATAACAGCACCAAGGTTCTAGTTTAGGACCCCCCCCTCTCTCCCTCGCGGGAGACTCTCTCTCTCTCTCATCTCTCTCTTCTATTTTTCGTTTTTAGTTTTAGTCTCTCTTCTCTTTCTCTTTTATTTTCGTTTTTTTTCAATTCCAGTTCAGACTTTTAGTTTTATCAATAAAATTTCATTCTCTATTTGATCAAGGGGAAGCAACGTGTTTTAATTCTGATATTTTCTAATTCACATATATTCGCTGTTTAATTTACAAAAGCAAACAACCCCCCCCCATCGTTACTGTTACTGTTACTGCAAGTATATTATGAACATTTGGCTTGTCACTGCTCGTTGGGAAACGACCTAGGATCACTTCCTAGTTACTACATTTTAATGTTTATTTGATTCGGGTACGGCCTCGATCAAATTTGGCGCCGTTGCCGGGGAGCAGTGTCCAAAGGTTCATAATAGCTAGCTATTGTTGTGTGTTTAATCCTTTCGTGTTTTATGTTTAATTGTTAGTATTGTGTTAGTATGTGTGTTAGTGTTGATTAGTTCACTGGTATTGATAATAGACAAATCCAGAATCCATATATCTAGGCTAATTAGACTTGTCAGGTTTTAGCGATTTTAATATATAGATTTTAGTCCTTATTTTCATTGTCGGTCTTCCTTAGAAGTAGTTATTCCTTATTTTTTACTGTTGGGTTTTAGGAGTAAGTATTTAGATTTAGTAGATTTAGATCTTATTTATTTGAATTTCTTAGAAGTAGTTATCTTTATCGCAATTTAAATATTTTATCATATCTTATCTTTAAATTTTTTATCTTATCTTATCTATTATCTTTATCTTCTATTTTGATCTTTCAATCTTTTATCTTCGAATTTTATCTTTAAATATCTTATCTTTTCTTTTATCTTCTAATTTTATCTTTAAATATCTTATCTTTTCTTTACCTTATCTTCTATCTTCTATTTTAAATTCTTATCTCTTGCTTTTAAATTGGGTTTGCATTAATCTAAATACAAACAAAGTCCCTGTTTCAGTCTTGGGTGTTTTGTTGTGAAGATTGTGCAGCCAAGCAGGAAAGATTGGAGTACCAGGCTTGATGATGCTCTCTGGGCACATCGGACTGCCTACAAAGCACCCATAGGAATGTCTCCTTATCGGGTTGTCTTTGGAAAGGCATGTCATCTTCCAGTGGAAATTGAGCACAAAGCATACTGGGCAGTGAAGACTTGCAACTTCTCTATGGATCAAGCTGGCGAGGAAAGGAAGTTGCAACTGAGTGAGTTAGATGAAATCCGCCTAGACGCCTACGAGAATGCCAAGTTCTACAAAGAAAAGACCAAGAAGTTCCATGATAGCATGATAGTTAAAAAAGACTTTGTGGTTGGGCAAAAAGTGTTATTGTATAATTCTAGGCTTGGACTCATGAGTGGTAAGTTGAGGTCTAAGTGGATTGGTCCTTTTGTTGTTACTAATGTTTTTCCTTATGGTACAGTTGAGATCAAAAGCGACTCCACAAACAAGAGCTTCAAGGTCAACGGACATCGACTTAAGCCATTCCTCACGAACCCTTCTTTAGTGGACGTAGTGGTGGAAGAGACTTCCTTACTCCACCCTACTCTTCCTCCACCATGACTTAGGGAGTTTTTCTTTTCCTATCTCCTTCTTTGCTTTTATTACACTTGTCCGATTCTCTTTGATGATTTAATTGTTTTTAATCTTTTAATTGTGCTACATTGAGGACAATGTGTTGTTTAAGTATGGGGGGGGGGGGGGAGTGTTCTTTGGTTTTGCTAGTTTTGTTGGTTTTGTTAATTTGTTAATTGTGTTAATTTGTTAATGTTGTTAGTTTCGTCGGATTTTCAGTTTAATATTTTGGGTCAATTTCATGTGCACGTACGACTTTGCATGTTTTTCTTTGAATTATAGGATATGTTCAAGAAATGGGTAATTGTTTTGAAAATAAAAGTTCTTGACATTTGTGACTTGAAATCCTTGATTCTTCTCTACATGTCATGATAGTTTTGAAAGCTCAATTTGAAAGTGATGATTTTACCTTTGTGAGAATTTGAGCCATCCATCATTATAATCATTTGGTGTGTTTTGCCCCATTGATTGCTTGCATAATAGCCTTGGCTTGATTCTTGTTGATGCGTCCTAATTCACATGCATATTTGGAAATGATTAAGGCAATTTTGTTCTTATAAGCTTCTAGCCAAATGGACTTACCTTGAATTAATTCCTTTGATAGCCCTTTTGAGCCTTGTTTCCCTTTCCTTGTTTTGAAGCTCACTACAAGCCTTAAGTGAAAAACCATGATATTACCATATCCTTAAGGAATTTTGGAGCTTTGGAATTGTTTTGGGAATAAGTGTGGGGGGTTTTTGTTTCATTGGACAACTTGTTTTGTTGGCTATGCTTCATGATGTATTTTGGGCCATACTTGATGTACATTGTATATTGGTTAAATGTTGGACATGCTGAATGAAATGTTGTTTCTCAAAAAAAAAAAAAAAAAAAAAATTCGAAAAAAAAAAAAATTCGAAAAAAAAAGAAAAAAGAGAAAAGCAATAAAGTTGAGTGAATAAGATCTTAAATGGCACAAGAATGATGAAACTCTTGGTTCTACTCTTCATGTTTAATTTTTATCTTTATTTCTTTTTATTTTCTTATTTTTTTTTAATATGCACTTATTCCCCTTTGCTCCTCTATTCCTTTGGGATTTAGCCACTTATTCCATATTTCTCCATACCTTGTCCTTGGCCCCATTACAACCTTAAAAGACCTTTTGATCCTCATGTGCTTGTGTTTATGGGTTGATTGTCAATTTTAGAATCTTGCCAAGTTTATGTGGTGTTTGCTTTCATGGGTGCTTTGAGGGTAAATAGTAGCCTAGACACTTGAGAGATAGAGTGTATATCTTGTGAGGCTTTATCACTTTTCATTCTTGAGCTGATTAACTATTTTGCCATGATTGGGTTGCTTGGATGATTTTCATGAATGTCTTGACTTTTTGGATCTCCTTATGTTAGATGTTACCCATTCCTTTTATTCCTTGATGTTCATTGAGAAATATGTGAATGTTTTTGTTTGTCTCCCTCTGATATCCTTGGATTTTGTTCTTTGTTTCATTTTGCCCAGGAATGCAAAAGGCTAAGTATGGGGGGTTTTGATGTGCCATCATTTTCTCCTATTTCTTAACCCTTTTTGCCCCATTTTAAATACTGATTGGTCTTAATTGTCAATTAATTAGGCAGTTTTATTATTTGGGCCCATTCAGCTAATTTGATGTTTTTAATCTAATTTCAGGAATTAATGAAAGCATTGGGCTTGAATCTAGAATTGGGCTTGGACTTGAAGAGGGCAGACTAATTTATTCTATAAAATTAGATCTTATCTTATCTAGATATTATTTAGATTTGATCTCATCTAGATATTATTTCATCTAGATCTTATCTTATCTTATCTTATCTAGATTTGATTTGATTTTACTTATGGGCTTGGATTTAAAACATATTTGTAAGCTTTGGGGCTGAAAAAAACTATATAACAGCACTAAGGTTCTAGTTTAGGACCCCCCCCCCTCTCTCCCTCGTGGGAGACTCTCTCTCTCTCTCCTCTCTCTCTTCTATTTTTCGTTTTTAGTTTTAGTCTCTCTTCTCTTTCTCTTTTATTTTCGTTTTTTTTTCAATTCCAGTTCAGACTTTTAGTTTTATCAATAAAATTTCATTCTCTATTTGATCAAGGGGAAGCAACGTGTTTTAATTCTGATATTTTCTAATTCACATATATTCGTTGTTTAATTTACAAAAGCAAACAACCCCCCCCCCATCGTTACTGTTACTGTTACTGCAAGTATATTATGAACATTTGGCTTGTCACTGCTCGTTGGGAAACGACCTAGGATCACTTCCTAGTTACTACATTTTAATGTTTATTTGATTCGGGTACGGCCTCGATCACAGGCCCACTTGGGCCCTCCAGAAGATTCCTCCAGAAGACTGTTGCTTCTGGAGGAAGCAACCTTGCTCGCCTGGGCGAGCTGGGTGGCAAGCTTCTCCCCCAATTTTCTATAAATAGGGGGAGAAGTGAAGTAGAAAAGGGTTCAGCCCCTTAGGCACTCCTCTCTCTTTCGAATTTGCTTAGGAAAATTGTTTCTGTGAAGAAAATCCAAGTCGAGGCGCTTCCGTAACGTTTCCGTGAGTGATTTCGCGAAGGTTTTCGACCGTTCTTCGACGTTCTTCATCGTTCTTCAGTCTTCAACGGGTAAGTACCTCAAACCAAGCCTTTCAATTCATTCTATGTACCCGTGGTGGTCCACATTTGGTTTCATGTATTTTTATTCTCGTTTTCATTTACTTTTTATACCCCCTTTTGACGTGCTTAAGCCATTTATTTAAGTCATTTCTCGCTTAACCTAAAAATAAAATAAATTTCCACCGATCGTTTGAATTATGCCATCCGTTAACTTTGGTTGAAATGAATTCCGACCGATCGGTCGTGCCGCAACCACGTTGGAAATAAAAAAAAAATAGAGGTAAATAATAATATAATAATAAAAAACACCTTTTAGTAAAATAAAGCGAAAAATCAATCGGACGTTTTCTCTTTGGGGATTTTTCATTCTTAATTGAATTGACTAAATAACTAAAGTGAAACTAAGGCTAAAATCGACTCGCCTAGTCAAGCTCGTCCACAAAAATAGGATTTTCAAAGTTTATCATTTCTGTTTCTTACTAAGTAAAATGGATCATTTTCAAGGTCCAACGCCTTAAAATGATCACCTTTCAAGTAAAAAAGAATCACTTGATTCACGCATAAGCAAGAACTACGTAGGTCTGATTTCCCCATCATAATTGAGGAATACGTAGGAGCAAAGGGGAACACCCTTGTCGACCACAAAAAAGAAAAAAATATAAAGGGTATAAAGACATAAAAAGGAACATAAAAAAATCAAAGTCATGTTTGCACATTCGATTAAAGGCTGTTGTCCTTTGAGACAAACGTGAGAGGTGCTAATACCTTCCTCAAGCGTAAATACAACTCCTGAACTTAGAATTTTCTTTTTGACCGGTTTTCCTTCGGTTTTTCCGACGTTTTCCTCAAATAAACGTTAGTGGCGACTCTGCGCGTATTCCTTTCGTGGAACATGCATCCCGCGAGTCACGCGTCGCCCGCCCGCAAAAGGGCACGTTGCGACAATTGCCAATCATAAACATAACTCATTACGAAATACTCAATTGAGGTCCACTAAAGAGAGAATGAACACAAGTATAGCTCAATTACCTTTAATCCTTCATGGTGAAAGATACCTTCTTTGGGTTACCATTTATCTAGTGAAAAGTTATCTCATGCAAAAAACCAATAACATCTACACAAGAAAATAAGCCCCAACAAAAAAATCAATTATGAAAAATTATTAAGAAACATAAAAATAAATTTCAACTAATAGACACACTTTTAAAAGATTCAAAGGGAAAGTGTAATTAATAACTAAACATAAGCACAAAAAATGTTGTAAAGTACAAAAAAAAAAGGATTACTAGCTAACAATTCACGTCAATAACTTCCAATAATAATATCATCATACTTAACAAATTCATAAGACTTGAAAGGACTATCAAGCATTTCTTGCTTAATAATAGTGGTAACTGCTATGAAAACTAATTTATAAGGGTGAAGACAAACTTTGTATATTGTCCTTCATCAGGAAAAATTTTAATGTTATACATCGTATAAGTTTGATTCTCCTTAAACATGAGCTTCCATGTGTTTAACTGATCCTTCTTTACAATCACATGTATTTTATCATCCCATGAAAACAAAAGCACCAATCATATTAAATTAGATAAGAAATGAGACTAAAATTAGTAGCACAACATTCTTATTATAACCATCTCAGCCTGCTCAACTTTGTCTTCAGTTTCAACAAACCAAAGATCAACAATCCTGACAACAAGTTTAAGTGTCTACTTCATGTTATCAATGTTCTTAATGAAATTTGAACTCCTTTCCATTTCTATCAAGCACATGAATAAAACAAAGTTAGCTAAAGATAAAGTTAAATAATCACTATCACCTAAATACAAAATGTTGAGAATCCTTAAAAATTATAAAGTCAAAGCTCTTTATTCAAATATCTCAGCACCAATGATACTGTTGAATGTGAACACCATATAGAGAGCTAACATCATCTCAAGAAATTAATAGGGATAAATTACATATATAACATGAATAAAATAATTCTGCAACAAACAAACTAAATTCAATGCACTATAAAGCAGGACAAAAAATCCAAACTAAAATCAATGCACACTTTGATACTAAAACAACATATGGCCAATCAAACTAAATATACAAACACGTAATTTTATTATATGAATCATAAGACGAATTATTAGGCACAAAAAGAAATTCTAAAACAAAATCTTAACATTAAAGGCACATTGAACTCTACAAAGTACAATCACATGCGGTTGCAAGGAAAAAATTTCATAAACTTGAACACCAATATCCTTTGTGGGCAAATTTTCACATGTAGCAACAACTATTGCTCAAGGAAAAAAAACTCATAATGCTTCCTGCAAAAAGTAATTGGGCACAAAAGAGAACCAATCTTTTTTTTTATATAAAAAAAAGCACCTTTGGGGATCTAATTTAGTTCGATTAGTCTTTATAGATTGAAGCAATATGCCAAAAATAAGAAAAAGAAAGAAGATTTAAGCATTATATCAAGTTGGAACACATTGAGTGAAAGGTCATAGTCACGGGAACATAGTAATGTGAAACAGAGAAAACTATTTTACATAACTATGTGCTCATCTCACATTTGCTCCAACATCTAAATTGCAGAATATTCATTTTCAGCTGACCCCTTGTTATTTGACTATGTAACAAAATGGTCTCACAATATATGTATTTGATATATGCATTTTGAAGACAATATACTAAAGCTTATGCTGGAAACCACATCCATGGGCCATCTTTCAATGCTAATGAGAAAAATACAAGTCGTTGTGTTATATAGTATCTGTGCTAATAATAGTTTTTTTTAAAAGAAAAAAAAAACTTAGAAGGAAGAGATAATGCAATATTAGTTTATAGGTCATATTTTGATGTCTAAGAGGTGAGCATGCTAATTTGCAGAGGACTATATATATATATATATATATATATATATATATATATGCTATGGGTCTTTGTATAAACTTGAAAATTATGAAGCCTTTACGGTGCATGTATCTAAACTTACTTAGTGTGTTGAGGCACTATTTCCTAAAAGTTTGTAATGAATTAAGACATAGAAATTTCTTATCATAAACCTATTTATGTTAAATTATCACTGATAAGTGGTAATGTAAACACCAAACACAGTGTCCCATACTATTCATGGATAAAGATTAGGATTATTTATTGGGAAAAACTTATTATATTCAGTACCTACCTTAGGTGTTATTTTACAATTCTTCAATTCTGATATATCAAACTTACATATTAGATATCTCAATTTCTCACTACCAGCTTTTGTAAGGAATCTATTACCATGTTTGGTGAGAATTGTTGCTTAACCTGGTTCCTTATTCACACAAAGGTTCTGATTTCTAAATGCGATTAGTGAAAAAAAATATACAAAAAAAAAGATGTAAGTCACTTATGACTATAAGATGGAAAGCCTAAAGTTCACGCTAATATTATGCCTTTGGACCTTTTGGATGTAGATGCTAATAATTCTGGCGTTTCACATTAAGTTAATTGCTTACGTGTTTTCTTTTTCTACTACACTTATCCTTCATAACTTGCGTGCTTTTTCTATTTCTTTTGTGTGTTGAGGAGAATTTTTTAAAAGGGAATTAGAATAAATTAAGCTTGAAATAATCTTATGCTTTGGTTGATGAGGCTTCATAACTGCTATCAATTTTTCATCTTAGTATCCTGAAGTCTTGTTTTAATTTAATGTTGCATTTGGTTGCTTATGCATTAGCCTCAAGATGTTTATGGTCTAGAGAATATAATCAATGAGGAGTTATTCAAATAACACAGAGTAATTTTGCTTTGTTTTATATTGGGTGGTTCCACAACATATATATGGTCCTACTGGAAATATGAAGGGTGGGTCAGTTGTAGATTCTATAGCATATGCCACAAAATCTGGGATTGTTGGATCACTATTTTTGTCTAATACAGTAGACAAAGAGAATGCCCTTGATGCCTTGATGAGTTCTACATAAATGTGGAAGCCATTACTTCCAAGTTCCAGTGATAGGTTTGAGATCTGGGAGGATTATACGACTTGGATAATTGGATTTTGTTTTCCTAGGACTTAAGGCTACTTTTAGTCATTGTTTCACTGTGTTTTTTATTTATTTTTGAAACAACAAATTTTTACGTGTATAATAATCATACACAAAATATAAGCAATAGGTCTCTTCCATTGATGTTTTTAAATACTTTGTCATTTTGCAATCCTCATTATTTATGCTTGCATGATGGGATTTAAAAAACAGGTTACCAAAAACAAAACACGCGATTATGTGCTGTCAATTTTTTCTTATGGTTAGTCAATGAATTATAATTGTTACGTCATTAGTTAATGGTATTATTTGAGTGAGCTAGACCCCTTGCTAGTTTCCTTTTATTTATAACCCTTTATTTTCTCTATTGATATATTTATTTTTCAAAATCAATGTAGGTCATATAATGCTATAGCAGGAAAACCAAGTGTGATTCAATTGATCCCTGTCCTTGGTATCATTGGCTTTGCTGTTTTTGGTCTTGAGCCCCTCCTACGCCTGAGCAGGAATCTTTTTCTCCAACAAGTTAGCATCTTATCTTATTGCATTTGCGTGTTTTGTCTAAATCAATTGAATAGTATCAATTGCTGATTTTCTATTCCATGATTTTTTCAGAGGACAGATTGGAAGAAAAGTAGTTAATTCACATTATATTTTGACATCTTATTTTCAACCTTTGTTGTTGTGGACTGGGGTAATGCTCATCTGCGAGTATCTTTCTGGATCAACAAGTTTTTTCCACTGGAAGTTTGTCATGTCCTATTGGTGAACTCCTTAGCATAAACTGTTTCAGGGATTTGGATCCACTAGTCCTACCATCAGAAACCAGTCAAGCTATTAAGCAACGACTATTGGGTTTTGTACAAACGTTGTCAACCGTGCTTACATTTGCTTACTGTTCTTCAAGGTAGATTTGATTTCTGGCAGAATTATATCCCTAGTGGTTTAGTAAACTAACCTAGTTACTATTGTATTGCACTTCTTAATTGTAAGAAAAGCTTTTGTTTTCTTATTGTTAGAACTATAAGTAAAAAACACACTAATGTAGATTTTTCTATGCAAATTAAAAACTTAAAGAAATGGGAGGAGAAAAAAACACTGAAGCACATAAACAATGAGGAGTTTGTTCGGTTTCTCATTACTTACTACTAGGTGTTTGGAATCTTTTGTCTTGTTCAAATTCATAATATAATATGCTTGTGCTGCCTATTTTCAGCTTAATTCGACAAGCACAAAAAATTTGTATGGAGACAAATGACTCCAGTGATGAAAGAAATGTAGGTTTCCATTACAGATCCTTATTAGGTTTCCATTTTTGTTTACATAGCATTTTGTTGCAGTGTTGTGTTACTCCAGATAAGGATTAAAAAAGTAGTCAACCTCTAAGAAATAAAAAAGTTGATTGCTGAATATTAGTTTAACATAATTTGAATATGTGTGCTGAATAAGGTAGTGTTATAGGATAATATTCCTCATTTTTGTGTTGGATATTTTAGTGAGGGGGTATAAATTTGTTAATTTAGTTTGTTGACTCCTGAGGGCATCCCTGAATTGTAAACACAATTCTTATTCAATGTATTTCCAATGACAAATGAGAATTGATTTTACTGGGAAAGTTGTATATACTGCAATATGGGTTGCTGGGTTGTGTCATTGTTCATGGAGTTGTTGGGTTTTTCTACACATAAGTGGTTGACTGCTGGTGGTTTGGGCACAATATTGATTTCCCTTGCAGGTCGCGAGGTACAATATAGGTTCTTTGATACTCTGTCTATGAGAATGATTAAGTCATCTTTGTCATTAGATTTTTTATGGATTGTCCTGTATATTTGATTTCACTTATAAGTTGTGTGTGTCATACTTATGTTTGTAATAACCAATGAGATATATTTGTGTCTTTTAATGTGGTAATTTAAAACAATTTTTATTTATTTAATGACCCTGAGACAGTATTTTGTCATAGTTATGCATAATGATTTCAGTTGTATCACATAATTTTTTATAGTATAATTTTGATCGGAGTAGTATAATTTCATCGCTGAATTAAGTTTCATATGAGACATTAAGTATAATTATATTTGCACATATAGTTATTGCCATTATTGAACAAAAAGCACACAAAAAAATAATAATTCTACATCGGTTTATGCTAATAAATGATGTAGAATAGGTATATTCTACATCGGTTATTAGCATAAACCGATGTAGAATGGTATAGTATACTACTACGGTGCCCAAACACATGATGTAGAAGAACCGCCATTCTACATCGGTTATCAGAAAAACCGATGTAGAATGGTATAGTATACTACTACGGGTTTGACAGCACGCGATGTAGAAAGGAAGGTATTCTACATCGGTTGTGTCGGTTAACAAAAATCGACATTCTACATCGGTTCGTTGCTAATAACCAATGTAGAATGTTCACTATTCTATATCGGTCATATAACCGATGTTGAACGACGCGAGACTTTCAACATCGTTTGCTATGATGACGCGTCACAACTGATGTAGAATGGGTCAAAAAACCGATGTAAAAATGTTGTTTTCTAGTAGTGAGCGAAGTATTAACGTGAAATATCATTCTATATGTACGGGAATGTCTAAATCTCAAGCACAATACATATGTACTGAAAAGTCTTAATCTAATTAAAGCCAATATCAAAATTTGTCTTTAAGTTCCCAACCCGAAAATGACTTGAGTTCTGTGCAAATCTGTCTCTTATTTAATTCATTGTTCATTATTCATTATTCAAGAGAAGAATTAGTGGCAGAAAGCTTATGGGAAGTTACACTTTTTGGGGAAATGATTGTTTAGATAGAAGAAAATGTATATTTTCTTTTACCATGTTATTGCTCTACTAGAAAAATGTAGAATAGTGACCAAAACTATTGGTGACAAACGGTGATCGTTTTATAGACTGACACCGTCATTGTCCAGATCACATATCAGCGACCAGTTTTGCGACCAAACTATATCAGTCGCAACATGGCTTAAAACTTATAAATAATAGTGACTGATATGAGGATTGGTTTTTTATTCACATCAGTGATTGATTTCATTTTGACAGATATGGTGATTGATTTTTTATTTGTGTCAACAACTGCTTTGTTTTAATCACTAAAAATGATAGCCATTGATATAATGATTGATATTTTATTCACCTCAATGACTAATTACATTTCAACTCCTAACTCTTAGAAATACCAACTGAGTTTATTTTAGTTATTGGTTAAGAAAAGAATTTTGTTGCTTAGTAGTTGGTGATTAATTATGACCCAATAAAACACAAGTCTAAGGGGGTTGAATCCTACATCCTCATACCTATATCCTACACTCCCAACCACCTTTGAAATTACTAAATTATCCTTAATGAATAACAACCCCAATCCTAATGCTTCATTTCTTTAGAAACATACCCTAACACCTCCATTTGTAACAGTTGGTTTCCTTTGATCTTTTTTTAAAATAAAATAAATAAAATAAGAATTAGGTCATTAGTTTTCTCACTATATAAAGAAAATTTTAACTCCAAAATAGTTTTACAAAACAATCTTTATTCTTTTTTCTCTGACTCTCAAGAACCCTAATAGAGCGATCGAAGGAAGAGTTCTAGAGAGCACAAAAAATGTCACCATTGCTAACGAACAATGCTTGAACGATTACATTGAGGTAAGGGATGAGTTACTCACACTTGGGGATTAAAATGAACATGTGTAGGGATCCCTAGAGGATCAATTTTTGGGTGATTTTAGGTTGTTTTATGAAATTCAATTTTGTTCTTATGTTTTTAATCATGGATTGATTGTGTTTGATAGACCAATTAGTATCCCGATGCAAAATTGTTATGAAATTGATATGTTCTTGTGTTGAGTGTGAACCCTAGAAATTGGAATTCTTTCTAATTAGCATGAATTGATAGAGTTTCTCTTGTTTGCTTAAACCTGAGAAGAATTTTTATTTTTCCTCTTTCCAAATCCTTTTGATTTTTTAAAATTTACATATATATTTTTTATACTTGACATATTGGCATTTAAATCTTGTTGGTTTCTTTTTCTTCTTTCTATAATTTCCAACATTGCACTGTATACATATTGACACTTTTATTTCACAAGCTTTATTTATTTTTCTTTTGCGTACGTGGTTTATCATGAAATGCATATCTGCAGTGGTTATTGGGTACTTGAATTGACTAAAGCTTTATTCACATCATGTAATTAGACAATTATTGGATTCCCTTGGCTTCATTGCAATATATGTATATAAATTTCTTATTTGTTATATGTGTATTATATATATATATATATATATATATATATATATATATATAATACATTATTAGTTATTATTAATAATTAAATATGTTTATCTATTGGTACTTTGATTATTTGTTGTTATTATATGTGTGTATATATTTAATATTACTTGTAGCTTTATACTAGTGTGCTATATCTATTTGTTACATGTAAATATATTTAAAAGCTTTTAAGTTAGATATATTTTATTGTTATAAGACATGCTTATTTAATTGTTAAGTATATTTTGTAGTTAGTTAGTTTGTGAGATGTTAAATTATGGACATGGGATATGGTTGTGAATAAGTGTGCGGTTAACACTTGATGTGACAATTACTTGTGTTGTGAGTTGTGAATTATACAATAATCCGACTAGTGTTTATTTACTTTGAGAAAAGTGTTTATACGTGAGGTGTTAAAAGAAAAGTGTAGGGTTCCAAATTAAGAACCTGAGGTGTTAAATTATAGCGCAATGTGTTAAACGTGTTTGAAAAAAAGTGAGGTCATGGATATTGTATAATTCATGAACAATGTTTACATGCAAAAATTATTTTAGGGGTTGGACCTGAATGAGGAAGGTGACACCCTAATGGATTCTTCGGAGTCTAGGCCTTGGGGATAAATACACTCGATTTGAATGCTCCTTTAAGCTTATGTTGATCTCATATGGTGGGAGCTTTCTCACAAAACAGAGTGATCTTGACTGGTCATCTTATGATTTTACTTATTGAGAGTTACCTGACATACCTATTGTGTGGCGTGTCTTATTATGTACTCCTAAGCACCTTGGTGTTGTTTTTCACTAACATGGTATCACATTGCATATAGGCTTGAGTCTTAGTATAATTGTTGCATAACGCCTGTGAATTGTTTATTATGAAATTGGTGAGTGTTGTTACGTCTTGAATCGAGTGTGTGATTCATGTGTAATGTGAATGATAATTGAAAAATGATTTTTAAATGATAAAGTGGTGAAGCAACGTGAATTGTATTAAGTTGGGCTATGTGATAAATATTTCCTTAATGTATTTTGCTTATGTCTTTGTTTATCCGTATTTTATTTAGAAATATGATAACTCACTTCAAGTGTGTGTTTGTGTTTGGGTTAATTGTCATTTTGTTTCATGTGAGTCAGCCTATGATGATGATCATGCTGGAGATGAAAAGACTTAGTCTTTCTCAAGAAAATGCTCTGATAGATGTGACATTAGGGCATCGGGCTTTTATTTCACATGTTATAATTGCATGAACAATGTAGTTACTTTATGATTTCCACTGTTAGTTAAATTCCTTTTCATAAACTTGGTTGGCCGTGTTTTAAGCTGAGACAATTCGAATTCATTATTTGGGCTAGTTCTATTTTGATACTTGAGAAGTGAATGTAAACCTTTTACCCTTCAAAATACTTTTATATACTATGTGGTTGATGAACTTTTGATTAGTTATGCATTTACCTTTCATTTATTACATATATGTGTGCAGGGTAGAGGGTGTCACACCCTTCCCCGCAGCAACAACACTTCTCATCTTCCTACAACCTCCTTGTTGCCATTAAAGGTAGGTAAGTTCCTTTCATCTCTTTTGGCATGGGGTGGGGCTTGGGTTCTGGTTTTGGTGGAGGGTTGGTGGGGTGTTGGGTTCTGGTTTTGGTGGAGGGGGTTGGTGAGGGGTTGGGTTATGGTAGGGAAGGTCTACAGGTGCCCAGAATACGTGTTTCAGAAAACCCATTCTGTAACAGGCGTTCTAGAATAGATATTTCATAATAGGAATTTTAAAATAGCTATTTCATAACCCTAGTTTTTGGAATAGGTGTTCTAAAATGCCTATTCCGAAAGAGGTGTAGAGTTGGAGGAGAAGGACTTCTGCACTAGAACCTTTGATGGTTGCGAGAAGAAGGCTTGAGTTGGAGAGAATAAAAGAACTAAAAAGCAAGGTGCGCCACGGGAAGAAGAGAAGAATGAACGAAAGGGTTGCACGTCTATTGTTGTTGATGCATGAGAAAGAAGAGGAAGAAGGGGAAGAATATAAGAGGGGTATGTTGGGGTTATTTAAAAAATGGGAGGTGCAGGATATACATAGGGTGGTGCAAGATTCAAGTCCCCAAGTCTAAAATTGACGATTGGTGAAAGCTCAAGTGTAACACTTATGATTGACCAAGGTCCAATAAGATCAAGTGCAACATTAGTGATTGGTCAAGACCCAATAAGACCTAATGTTGATTCTTAAATGATCATTCCAAAAGCCCAAGTGTAACACTCAATAGTGTTAGTATCAAATGGAAAGAAGAATCATGACCTATCTCTTTTCACTTATGTTGCCAAAGTTATTGGAACTCATGACCTATCTCTTTTCACTTAATTACTTTTCCACATAATTAATGAGTGCTACTCTTTTTGTTGAATCCTTATAGGAAAGACAATGCATTTATCTTTTTCGTATATACTAGTAGCATTTATTGTAAAGTAATTAAGAATATTTAGGTGAAAAAATAATTAATGTAAAATAAAACTTGAAAAATATCTTATAAAAATGGACAAACAAAATTGAAAAAAAGTCTTATATTTAAGGATGAAAGAAGTAAAATGATACACTCAAGCCTAGTCCCATGACCGAAGGGAGCAAAAAAAAAAAAAAACCTTTAATGTGAGGAGGTAAAAAGAGTTTCCAAATACTATGACAAGAATTCAAAAAATTACTAATTTTAACTTATCCAAACATTAAAGTTAAGAAAATTTTAATTTCTTCTAAAACATTAAATGACTATTCATATGTAATATTTTATATTTGTATGTATTTTTTAGTAGGGAAAATAAATATTTTGTCTGTAATAAAATATAGTATTTTAATGAAATTACATGCCTATTTTAACAAAATGTAGCTTAAATATATTTTTCTTTAATTCCTCGCATTGAAATTTTTGTTATTTTTTGTCTCCTAAATTTTACTTTGTTTTTTTAGTTCCTCATAATGAAATGTCTATTTGAAAAATGATCTTTCTAGTTCCTCCTAATTATTTTTTATTGTTTGGATGTATAATTTATGACGGTTTTATTATCATATGATGAACTAAAAAAAGTATTTTTGAAATCAAAGAACTTAAAAATAATAAATTTAGGGCTTATTTGGGACTGGTTGCAAGTCTTGGTTTTTGTTTTTCAAATATAATTTTTAAAACATATATAAACCTTTTCAATACTTGTATATAAAGGGTCCTTATAAATTGTTTTGCTTTAGGCCCCTAAAATTTTATGACCGACCTAATGACACCGAGATCCAAGTTACTACACTTTGCATATTGTAATAATTAAGTGAGTTTGGAGTAGCAATACCCAACAACCACTACTATAGAAAAAACCTTTTACATTGATTATCGAACGCATGCTACATCGGTTTTGGAACTAATGTTCAAGGTAATATTAAATGTAGGTGTATTGATAGTTCCTCCTACTACATCAGTTTTTACTAGAACCAATGTAGAATTCATTTTTTTAAAAAAATAAAATAAAATTACATTATGTTTTGTGTTCATTGTCCCATATTTTATACATGTAATTATGTATCTTTTTAATACACCATAGCCTATATGCTGTTAGCTTTAGATTCAATGTTAATTATAATAATCAACACATAAGTTGTAGTCAATAAAATTATAAGGTTAAAACTCACAAGACACAAAAGTTTTTAATGTGAAAAATAGGATAAAAATCACATGTCACCTAATAAGTACACAAACAACGCATACACAAATGATGAAAATAAAGCCAAACACAAAACTTATAAAATATAAATATACAAAATGAAAAAAACTCCAAAATATAGTCTGTGGGGTGAGCAAAGTGTTCTCCCTCTCTAAACCTTCGATCCAAGCAATTGTTTTCACGTATGATCTTGTCATCTATCCTGCCCAAGCATAAAAATGCTAGAATACAATATTCAAGCAAAATAATTAATTTTATTTGTTATATTCTTGCTAGATACCCGTATCTCTGTAATCTGTATATATAGAGAGGTGATAAAATTATTAAATATTTTTTTTTTGAAATTTATGAAAAATGTAAAATTTTTAGATAGGATTTATTAAGTCCGTGACTAATATAAATTGTGGTTTATTAGGCTAAGCCCCATGTTACGAATCTTTTTTAACGGCACTTGTTTTGAAGGCAATAATAAGAACATTTTTTTAAGGACAATAAAAAGAACATTAAACACCAGAAAGTATACATACCTATTAATAGTGGATACACGTACACAGACCCACCATGAGTACGTAATCTTTGCAAGTCCAATTTCAGTATACTGATAATTCGAATGAAATAAACGATTTCTCTTTAAGGGTGCACCACGTTCATTATTAATTGAACTTTGGAAAGAGAAGGAAGGGGAAACAGAAATAAGGATGATGAAATTAATGTACGTAGGTTTAAAGTCATAGACAGCTATCATCAATAAATCACCCAAATAATTTTGCTATCACGTGCTTTCATCACACGCGTTTAATTAATTAGACCAAAACCAAAGGGAAAATTATCCACCCTCTTCCTTTTATTCTCCTATTGCTGCGGGAGTTGCCGGTTTGAGAGAGAGAGTTTAGAGAGAGAAATAATGCAAATTATTAACAATAATGGGTTATTCTAATATTGGAGGACATGGCATCATACAACACCATTTTCCCTGGCTCTCCTTTACCACAGGCTTATTTCGTTTATATTGTTATTATTAGTTTATTAATTTTCCACAACACGTCCATAAAAGAAGACAATTCCTTTTGCTTTTGTTTTCATTAAAAAAAAATACATATGGTCATTTTTTACTTTACAATTATTTGTGTAGGAATGCTACTAATTATAAAATCAATATGTGGATGTTAAAACAAATTTGAAATTTTATCTATAGCCCGCTCATTTTGGTAAGAATTGTTTGTTTGAGTACACAAAAGTGCTTTTAAGATTGTATATAAGTAATTTATTATTTTTCAAAAATGATTCGCTATAGTTTTTAAATAACCTATTTTTTTCTTTTATTATTTTAAAACTGACCCAAATATATTGGAAGTAATATTATAAACAGAAAAAAAATAAGAAAAGAATCTTAAACAAACACACTTTTTCGGGTTTAAATCTCAAGGTTTCCTCCTCCACCACCGGACACAATTTTAGTTAAACAGAAATAATTTTCACGTAATTAAGTTGATACACTTGCTTGATAAATATTAATATAGGATAATTTTTTTTCTCATTATCCATCAATTCTTTCAATAATTATATTTCTCATGTTTTACATTTTAAATTGAAATTGAATTACTTAACACTTTAATACTACCTCCAACATAAGATAAATCATGGCCAAGGAAAGTGATACATACATTTAATACTATCACAAATTTAAATTTTATTTTAAGAGTATCCTCAAATTTAAATATTATAAGTAATGATTTTATTTAATCTTAATACTCACAAGTCTAATATAATATGTGAATGACTAATAAATAGAATTAAGATATAAAAAAAAATTTAATCCTTCATAAATTTTAAAACTAGTCATTATTTCTTATCATTCGAACTAAAGAAAAAATTAATTTATTACTTAAGAGGAAAGAGAGTAAATATTAATTTTGCTTTTTTATTAAAAGGTTAAAACTAATATCTAAGTTATCAACAACACTCAAGATTTTAATCACTCAAGATTTTAATCATCCATTGAGTCTCCTCTCCCTTTTTTTTTGGAAAAAATATAAATTATATTAAATCCAAAATGATACAATAATAAACGGGGCATACCCCGCACTTAAAGAAAATCAAAAGTCTCCCTAATACAAGAAGACCTATATCAAGATGCTAAAACAAATGTAACAGGTGCGCTTGTCTATACATAAGAAACTTAATCTTGCTAATAACCTCTATTACAGAAAATTGATAATCTTCAAAAATCAGTTTGTTCCTAGACAGCCAAATGCAGTAGACTGTAATTGCTATAGTCAGACAATGTAATTTTCCTTGAACACCTGATGTGGATCTGCCCCTAATTAAAGAGTCAGTAATGCGTTGTAAAGAAGTGAAACGCCTACGGAAAGGAGCCAAATCACGAATGTGAGCCCAAACTTGGAGAGATTTCCTACAAGAAAAGAACAAATGAGTATTTGACTCAGGCTCATTTGAACATAAAGGGCAGAGGGAACCCTTGTTCAAAAAAGCAACTTTGTCAAGAGTAAGTAGCCGATTCCTTTTAGCAAGCCACAAAATGAAAGACATCTTAGGAGGGATTGCTGGGTTCCATATAACAGAACACCAACTAACAGTAGGCTTGACACCTCTAATGTATTCATAGACTTTGCCAACAAGCAATTGTTCATTGGTGCTCCAAGATTGAATCCTCTTTTTGGCCTCTTCCGTACTTAGCTCTTTAGAGATAATAAAGTCCCTTATTTGAATGATTTTCTTTATCAAAACTGAATCTGATGAAGAAGTATTGTAATTCCTCACATCGCTCCCTCTGAAATAGTAATGGTGAACCCACCGAACCCATAGAGAATCTTTCTTACAATGAAAGTCCCATAGGATACGGGAAAGAAGCGTAAGGTTCCAGTCCTTGAGATTAAAAAGGCCTAAACCCCCTTCTGTTTTCGGAGAACAAACTACTGACCAAGCAACCAAGGGCTTGTTTTTGTCAATATCCGCTTTGCCCCACAGAAAATTACAGCACGAAGCGTTGATCCGGTCCAGAACAGATTGCGGCAAATGGAAAATCCCCATCCAGAAATTCACAATTCCTTGAATAACCGCTCTGATCAACTCTAACTTACCTGCATAAGATAAAGACTTTTTGTTCCATCCTTGAATCAGGCCAGTAATCTTGGAAAGCAAGGGAGCATAATGACATACATTTAATCTAGATGATAAAAGGGGAACACCCAAGTATCTGAAAGGGAAGTCACCCAAGCTAAATCCAGTAAGCTGCTGAATATGAGAAAGCTCATGAGGCCTAATACCGGCTAAGTATATGGCAGATTTATCAGAGCTGATGGAAAGCCCTGAAACCCTACAGAAGTGCTGAAGCTTGGCAAACATAGTTGACACAGAAGGGATATCTCCTCTAGATAGAAGCATAATATCATCTGCAAAAGCCAAATGAGATAGCTGAATACTTGCACAGTTGGGATGAAATTTAAAATTGGCATCATCCTTGAGGCTGCTTATATCTCTGGAAAAGTACTCCAAACAGAGCACAAACAGATAAGGGGAGAGAGGATCCCCTTGTCTAAGACCCCGCTGCCCTTTGAAGTGACCATAAATGGATCCATTGACTGCCACACTAAAGGAAGTGGAAGAAACACATTCCATGATCCAAGTACAGAATTAGGCTAGGAAGCCAATGGACTTAAGCATCCAATCCAAGAATTCCCAGGAAATGGAATCATAAGCTTTATGCAAGTCAATTTTTAGGAGGCATCTCGGAGAGGATCTTTTCCGGGCATATTTGCGCAAAATCTCTTGAACTAGGAAGATGTTGTCCATCATCTTTCTGTTCTTAATGAAAGCAGTTTGAGTTTCCCCAATAATAGTCAAGCACTGGGGCTATGCGGTTGGCCAGAATTTTAGATACAATCTTGTATAACAAATTACAACAAGATATGGGTCTAAAATGGTTAACCTGGGAGGCCTGATCATGCTTAGGAATAAGTGCAATAATAGCATGGTTGAGTTGCTTTAGAATTTTTCCAGTTGTAAAGAATTCATTAACCGCTGCAAAGATATCATCATCAATGATATTCCAAGCCTTCTTGAAGAATAAAACATTGAAACCATCTGGCCCAGGAGCTTTATTATTATCCATCACAGAAATAACGTTCCAAACCTCTTGCTTAAAAGTAGGACAAAGTAAGGCCGCAAAACAATCGGTGGGAACCTTAGGACCCCTGTTGCAGATCGAAATGGATGGAGTTTGGGTCAACTCATGAGCACTAAACAAATTCCTAAAGTGATTCACAAAAGCAAGGGCAATTTCATCTTGGGAGGAAGTGTTATGCCCATCCTCTAACCTTATGACAGCAATAAACCGACTGTGTCTGTTGCGCTTAATTAAAAATAAAAGAAATCCAAGGTGAATCTTGTCAGGAGATAATTTAATCAACTAACACATTCCCCTATCTATATCTTATTCTCTCGTTCTCATCTTGTCTATATCTATGTTCAACAAATAAAAATTAGACACAAATCCAATCCCATCCCAATTAGTAGAAATAGCAAACCCCACAAAGATAAAAGTGGCAAATCCATATATTTAGAATAAAAAAATAATAGCAGCAAAAGTTCAGAGAGAGAGAAAGGTCGTAAAAAAAAAAAAAACTGACATAAAGAGCGTGGGCGTTTCAACGGCAACCTCAATCTCCGCCTCACCAGACCAAGTTGGGCACTCCTCCATCGTTCCCACCTTCCCTATTTTCTGCTTCCCTCCATTTTCTCACTAACAAAAATAAGAAAACCCCAAACAAAAAAACATAACAGGATGGGGAAAAAGAAAATAAAAATAAAAAACCTGGGTTACCCAAAAACCAAACCACACCTCACACCACCCCCACAAAACAACACAACACAATCCTTAAAAATCAACCTATTCCTTCCACTTTTCCTCCCAAACCAAAAACTCTAAACACATTTTTTTCTTCTTTTTTTCTTTCTCCTAATGCTACCTCCTTAGAAATTGCTTAATCTTTTTCATTCATTCAATTACTTAGCAAATTGTTAGAAAATGCAACACAACATCTTCGCCTCAATGCGTAGCTTGAAGATCATGGACGGTTGCAAGGGCACTCAGGTCTACGCCATCAACCCCTCCAGCGCCACCGGCGGTGGAATTGGCGAGAAGCTTCTCCAACAGCTTCACGACCACATCAAAAGCCACACCCTTAGAACCAAATCGGTTCGGAACTTACAACCTCCGAACATGACGACGCCGTCGGAGGTTTTCGTCTCCGACGGGTCGCTCCTTCCTTACGGCCTCCCCATGACGGACCTCCTAGAGCCCAAAATTGAACCCTCCTTGGTGTCGGTGGATTTTGTCGAAACCCTCGCCGGAGTCTACCGCCGCACCGAGGACCGCCACCAGTTCGACCGCTCCGAGGTGTACCTCGAGCAATGCGCGGTATTCCAGGGGCTGGCCGACCCGAAGCTCTTCCGCCGCAGCCTCCGCGCCGCCCGGCAGCACGCCATCAACGTGCACGCGAAGGTCGTGCTTTCCGCATGGCTTCGCTACGAGCGCCGCGAGGATGAGCTCATCGGCTCGTCCTTGATGGACTGCAGCGGGAGGAACCTCGAGTGCCCCCGCACCACGCTGGTTCCAGGCTACGACCCGGAGTTGGTGTTTGATTCCTGCGCGTGCACGGGTGCACGCGCAGGTAATGGTGATAACGATAATGATGATGCAATGGCAATAGTGGTTGATGAGCAATGCTCCACCTCGGAAGAGGAGGAGGAGGATGGTGACATGTCTTTTTGTGTTGGTGATGATGAGATTAAGTGTAATAGGTTCAATATAGCCTCACTTTCAAGGCCCTTTAAGATAATGTTGTATGGTGGATTCATTGAGTCAACGAGAGAGAAGATAAATTTTTCGCGGAATTGTTTTTCTGTTGAGGCATTGAGGGCTGCTGAGGTGTTCAGTAGGAGAAAGAGGTTGAGTCATTTGGAGCCCAAGGTTATTTTGGAGTTGCTATCTTTGGCAAACCGGTTTTGTTGCGAGGAGATGAAGAATGCTTGTGACGCGCATTTGGCATCGCTTGTTTGTGACATAGACGATGCCTTGTTGCTTGTTGAGTATGGACTGGAGGAGACCGCATACCTGCTGGTGGCTGCCTGCTTGCAGGTGTTTCTCCGGGAGCTCCCTGGTTCGATGCAAAGTTTGAGTGTTGTGAAGATATTTTGTAGTCCGGAGGGTAGGGATAGGCTTGCTCTGGCGGGGCACGCGTCGTTTGTGTTGTATTATTTTTTGAGTCAGATTGCGATGGAGGAAGAGATGAGGTCGAACACCACTGTGATGCTGTTGGAGAGGTTAGTGGAGTGCGCAAAGGATGGTTGGGAGAAGCAAGTTGCGTTTCATCTATTGGGTGTTGTTATGCTTGAGAGAAAAGAATACAAAGATGCACAATATTGGTTTCAGGCAGCGGTTGATGCAGGGCATGCTTATTCTTTGGTGGGAGTTGCAAGGGCAAAATATAAGCGTGGTCACACATATTCAGCATATAAGTTGATGAACTCACTTATTTCTGATCATAAACCGGTTGGGTGGATGTATCAGGAAAGGTCTTTGTATTGTGTTGGGAAGGAGAAATTGATGGACTTGATGTCTGCAACTGAGTTAGATCCAACTCTTTCCTTTCCATATAAATTCCGGGCTGTTTCTTTCCTGGAGGAAAACAAGATTGGACCTGCCATTGCAGAAATCAATAAAATAATTGGCTTCAAGGTTTCTCCTGATTGCCTTGAATTGAGAGCTTGGTTCTTGATTGCCATGGAAGATTATGAAGGAGCCCTCAGGGATGTCCGGGCAATTTTGACATTGGATCCAAATTATATGATGTTCTATGGGCATATGCACGGTGATCAGTTGGTAGAACTTCTCCAACCTTTTGTTCAGCAGTGGAGTCAGGCTGATTGCTGGATTCAGTTGTATGACCGATGGTCCTCTGTTGATGATATTGGTTCTTTGGCTGTTGTACACCAGATGTTAGCAAAAGACCCGGGGAAAAGTCTTTTATGCTTTCGGCAATCTCTCCTTCTTCTACGGTGAGTGTAATCCCTACATTAATTCAGTTATATCTTATTTCATTAGTGAGTTCTGATATAGATTCTAGTTTGACTTAATAATTTTCTCCATGCATGAATTCTCTGCGAATGAATTGCCTACTGTGGGCTGTTTTATACTTTTCCTATTATCAGTGACGAGTAATATCAAAGTCTGGCTAGAAATATTTTGTTGATCCTTTTCCTTTTTAACTGGCCATATACCTGCATGGGATTCATGTTTCTATTTGCTGCAAAACAAACTAGTTTATAGTCACATTTTATTATATCAAAATTAGAGAAAATTGTCACATGTTCCACCCATCAAAGCAAACTATGGTAAACTAATGAAACTGCAGATCATTTTTATTGTGTACTGGCCAGGATCTACATTGAGGTATTTATTATGTAATTTGCCAAAAGCTACCCACATTTTATGTATAGTTTCATAAATATTAGTCCAGGAGGTGACTTTCAGTTATTGTATCTTCTCTGCTTTCAGAATGAATGGAAACTGATAAGTACTTTGAAAAACTAGTTGGCTGTGTTTTAATACTTATTCTATCTTTTTTAGTTATGTACTTTTTGCTAGTTTTTCCTTTTAGAAAGTGTTGATACTTGATTGTTATTAACTTAGATAGCTAATTTGTCTTAGTCCTGGTTCATTTTAATGCCAGAGCTTGACTATTATGGGTGTTGATTTTCCTGAATCTTGTAGGTTGAATTGTCCAAAGTCTGCCATGCGTAGTTTGCGGCTGGCTAGAAATCATTCTACTTCTGATCATGAAAGGCTTGTGTATGAAGGATGGATACTGTATGACACTGGTTATCGTGAAGAAGCATTAGCAAAGGCTGAGGAATCTATTTCTATTCGAAGATCATTTGAAGCTTACTTTCTCAAAGCTTATGCGTTAGCTGACTCAAATCTTGATTCAGAGTCTTCAAAGTATGTGATCTGTCTCTTGGAGGAAGCTCTTAGATGCCCTTTAGATGGTCTTCGGAAAGGACAAGTGAGTGCTAAGTTTTGGATTAAACATTTTATGCTGATATCAGTGCTGAAGTAATGTATTTATATTTGTTATTCTTTTAAATTGTAGGCACTGAATAATCTAGGGAGTGTCTATGTAGACTGTGATAAACTGGACCTTGCTGCTGACTGCTACATGAATGCACTCAACATCAAGCATACACGAGCACATCAGGGGTTGGCACGTGTATATCATCTTAAAAATCTCCGGAAAGCAGCATATGATGAGATGACAAAGCTAATAGAAAAGGCTCGGAGTAATGCATCAGCTTATGAGAAACGTTCAGAATATTGCGACCGTGACATGGCAAAGAGTGATCTTAGTATGGCATCACAATTGGATCCTCTAAGGACTTATCCTTACCGATATAGGGCTGCAGGTGAGTCTCATATGAGTGGTTCTATTATCCCGTGTTTTCTCCTGATTATTCATGATGGTAACTTGGTGAGGGAGGGGAATTGTAGCTGTGATTGTAATTTGCAAGCCATTTTTGTGTTTCAAATATTATCTGTGGCATTTGTATAGCCATGATGGTTTTATTACTGTCTTAGATTCCAGGGTACAATCTTCAATGCTGTTGTTTTTTACCAAATTTTTTCCTATAAACTGATTTGTCTGCATAACTTCATAGACATATTTTAGTTTTCCATGAAAAAAATAGTAGTTGATGACTTTCCTTAGATTTACTATGTAACATTTAAATGAATGAAAAATCACTGTGTTTATCTTTCTGCTTTCTTTGTTTACTTGTTTATATACCCCAACTCAAATGCCAAATGTTTATGTTGACCACCCATGATTTATTTAAGTTTCCCCTCTAAAAATGCTTTTTGTCTGAATTTGTGGCATTAATCATGCAGTTACTCAGAAACATTATATTGCATAAGTATTGCAGGAAATGACTTGTGGAATTTTCACAGTTATGCAGTAAAAACTGACCATCGTTGCTGTAAATGTTGACAGAAAATCATGGCTGTTCATAGGTTTCCTGTTCATAGCACGCCTATCAAATCATACATTATTGTAGGGTACATGTTCATTTTGCTTTGTTTTATCATATCAAGAGTGATCAGTTATGAAGAGATCTTTTGAGTTTGTGCCTATCCGTGTGGCTTTGTATGCTTATGTTCTGACTTTTGGTCTTGGTTCATGGTGAGATACTTTTGTTTGCCATGAGCATCTTGATAGAGCAATATGAACACAATATATTAGAACCTCTGCAACCTGTTATCAACTTCTGACTCAAACTCTGTTTACCAGTTTTAATGGATGATCATAAGGAAGCTGAGGCAATAGAAGAGCTTTCAAGAGCCATTGATTTTAAGCCAGATCTGCAACTATTACATCTTCGAGCGGCATTTTATGATTCAATGGGTGATTTTGTCTCTGCAGTCCGGGACTGTGAAGCAGCCCTTTGTCTTGATCCTAATCATAATGAGATTCTTGATCTCTGTAATAAAGCACGGGAGCATATTCGAGAACCAAAGTGACAGAATCAGATATTTAAAAAATATAATTTTTTCCTAGTGTTCCCTATGGGGACAAGCCTATTCTTGCCAACCTGTACTTTTTCTACTCATGAAGGTCCAGTAATCATCAGTGTCATTCATCTGTTGTTAGATTTTCAATCCAGAAGCGGCATGGTCTACATCTTTCAGCTGGCCTTCCGGAGAGTGGAACTACAGAAAAGGGAAAAGAAAAATTAGAAAGCTCATTTGGATTGAAACCAAAGAGGAAGTAGAGAAGGATAGCTTGTAAATATATGTAATGACTTATGTTTTTGTCAGAGAATGGTCAAGTAGTGCAAACAACTGCTGCTGCTATGCTCCAGTATGCCACACCAGCAAATTGGTGATTAGTTACTAGTTAGACAAAACATGTACATGGAAAAACCAATTGTTATGTAAGTCCAAGATTTAGATAATTACAATTATATTTTTGTCTGAGCAATTGGCCAATTCACATTGTGTTATAACATTTTCCACTTTTCTCTGTTGTATAAGCACAATTTTCCCTGACGACCCTTTGAACATATATTGATGCCGAGTTATCCATGGAGAAGCTATACCCATAACTAGTTATCAACCTTACATCTGCTTAATTCATCTGTACGTCTGTTCCCTTATTTTTCATTATTACTCTTGTTATTGTCGGTATTTTATTTTATGTAAAACCCAAGTGTCTATTGAGAGAGGCACACCGAGACTCTGTTTGGATAAAATTTTTCTTGGAAGAAAAAAAAGGTTAAAATATTGAATTTCTTTTATTTTTTTAAGTTAAGATCAACGTATGTTTTTAATTTTTTTTGTAGTTCTTTCATTTAACTTTTTCAAAAATTGAAGTGCATAAGTTGATTTAACTTGTATAAGAAATTTAATCCATTTTATCTTCTTATTTATGAAAAAGTTTTTCTAAGGGTGACACTGTTACCTGATTTTAAACCTCAGTCCTTTTTCCTTTTATGCTGCGTCTGCAACCCTCTATTTTTAACCTGTTTTATTAGGCTTTTTTGCTTAGTAGATATTATATTAGTTGCTCCTTTTGCGTGTAATACTTATTGAATAAGGAGATTTTTTTTTGTTGGGGGATGCTGTGCATGAAACGTTAAAATGGCCGGTGAGTTCAGGTTCCTTGCTTCTATGTAGTCTTCCCACGTGGAAGGAGAGCTTTTCAACGAACCTGTGACCCACTAGAAAGTAAGACCTTAGTTTAAATGCTTTTCACGAGATACCCATATTTCCAACTGCTGTTATTTATTCTCCCCAACCAACAATACGTGATGTACTTTCTAATACCATTTTTTTGAACTTTATGTCAAAAAATCATCTCAGATACTCAATTTAGTTATTGAAGCTCCCTTATATGGAAGCCAAGGAAACAAAAGAAGAATAAGGAGGTGGAGCTTGTTTTGGAAACCATGGATAGGAAACGTCCTAGAAAGTTAAACTTGAATGCACCCCTTTTGTCCACACGGCGTCTCGGTAGTCCAAATGTTGCAGATACTTCATGTTCATCATATTCAGTTGGAGCAGTCCAAAATACAAGTGAAAGGGTTCCATTTTCTTGGGAGAAAGCACCAGGCAAGCCAAAAGAAACTGAGAGGAGTGATAACACACAAGACGGTGGCACGCTGCGCCTAAGACTACCACCTCGCCATTGGTTTCTTCCGAAAGAAGCAGTCGAAGAAGATGTTGATCGTGGTGATGATGCATTTCATGATCAGGGAGATGGTAGTTGTGATGGCGACGATGACAAGGATGATTTCTTCTCGGATGCTATGGATGTTTTATCTCTATCAGAGGCATTAGATTATGTCCAAAAGAAATCGGAGAATGCTCATAGTAACACCAATGATGGGTTGAGGTTAAAGCTTGCAGAGTCTAATGGATACCAATCTCCTACTTACATGATCAATCGCTTTCTTCCCGATGCCACTGCTTTGGCTGCATCATCTGCTTTGCATTTTTCTACTAACTTAGAAGAGAAAGATTGTGATACTTGTAGCTATCCAGGGTGTTACACAAGGCATTCATATGCTTCTTCTCCAAAGGGTTGTGGCTTGGAACTACTCTTCCCGTGGCGTATGAAGCATAAACTTTGTTCTATAGAGAGCCCTGTGTTGCCATGTTCTACTAATCTGCACAAGCATAAGCGCAACTCCAAACAGAAGAAACACCGTTCTTCAACAACCTACATTCCTTGTACAAACATGAAAGATATTTGATGGGTGAGAAATGCTAGAAACATACTCTCTGTCACACCCTTTTAAACACCATCTCTCTTGTTGGTTGAAATTTATTAAAAATGAGAAAAATTTATGGGTTTCACATCATATTTAATTATTCTTTCTCTTAATGTTGTAGTTTTTAATAAATTTTAACCAATTAGAAAAAGTGTTAGAGAGTGTGTTGTTAGCTCTTCTTTGATGGGTAGAGCTAGTTCTTTGATTTGTTCATTGCTACTTCATACAAAATCTTTATTTTATGTGTAAATAATATATATTATTTGTTATCTTAGCTACTTAAAAAATGTGCAATTGTTGTCTTTCAATTCTTAATCAGTTTGTTGGTGGAGTGAGACTCAATGTGATAGTAGTTGGCTTTCTTGAAAACCAGTAACATATTCAGGTTGAATTCATTTCATCTTGCCATTATTTAGGAGTGGAGAAAGGGTATAGAATTAACTGATTGATAGTTTTGTGAAAAAAGCAAATCAGTTTATTATCTAGATTGGTAGTCATTCATAATTTAAAACTAAAGCAGCCAACTGATAAACTTTGATTCATTTAAAAGCTTTTGATTATAAGGGGTGACATTACTTGATCTGTGGTTTGTAAATCGACTTACTCCGTATATGGTATTAGTGTTTTCAAAATTAAATAAATTTATAAAATATAAACTGAATGAAAAATATTTCAAATTATAAAGAAGTATACACAACTAATATATAAACAATGTATTAAAAGGTAAAAAGTCATTAATAAATGTTAACTTTAAACCAATTAGGAATGCAAGTTTTGGGGTTTTAAATAATCAAAACTGTATTTTTACATTGTCACACATCACACTTTTTTTTTGTGAAGTGATTCCACATCAACATGGTTATTGAGAGTCTATTTGGAAGGAGTAAAAGTGAGAGGAAAGAAAATAAACATGCATAATGATGTATTTTTATTTGTTTGGTTAAAGAGAAAATGAAAGAAAAATTTGAAGAAAACCTGATTTCAAGAAACAAAAATTTAAATTTTTATTTCTTCCACTTTCTCTCCAATTTAAATTTCAAATTTTATTTGTTTCTTTATTTTCTTTTCTCTCTACCAAACATAGGGTGATGGAGATAGTGGAGGGACATTAGTTACAAATTTCATATTAAAGGAAAATTTCATTGATTTGAAAATGTAGAGTCAAGAGGTTGACTTCTTGAATGGATTGCTAACTAAAATCCTATAAAAATACGAAATAGTAACGTATATATTCATTATATTATGTTAGCTATATTATTTTTTTTAATATATATCAGACAAATTAGGTTAATTATTAACTCACCAATTCAACAACAACCCATTGACCCACTGACCGAGTTGGCGATCGGAGAATTTTCACACCATTGCTTTAAACTATATCTTTTTCTTTACAATTTTTTTCTTTTAGACGTTTAACCTTTATTTTCATGCAACTCTTTCTTTTCTTTCTTCTTTTTTGTTCACTCATACCAAGCATCTTTTGGAAAATCTTAGAAACCTAGTTAAGAAACAAATTTCCGTTCTTGACACAAATTGTCTGATCATTAATTGGGATCATTTTGTAGAAAGATTAGTAAAAACACTTTGGCTAAAAATTATTTTGCAACAACAACATATAACACACTATTAAGAAATTATAATTGTTGTAATTGTTAACAAAAATAAAAATAATTTTTTAATTACAAATAAAAATCTTTTATTTAAGTCGAATTCCTACATTTTTTTTGAAAAAAAATGCACTACGTCAGCTATTAATTAAATGCTATTAAACATTTAATAAAAAATTGCAAAAAATTATTTAACTTGAATTAGTCTCATGTTATTTAATGAGAGAAGATTTTGTCTGTCTGTATGTATTTTAGGTCAGCGACAACCACATACTGCAATCAAAATTAGTTTTTTACTCGTTAAATTGAGAAACAATCATATATAATTTCTAACTTAGAAAGTTACATTTTCTTGAGTGTAGGTAACTCAATATTATACAGGTTTCTTTTTTTATTACCAACATTATACAATTGAGTAGTAATATATCATACTTTCTCTCCTCAACTAATCCATCTTGAAAACAAAAAAGCAGCTCTTTCTTGTTTGTTTTCTTTCTTGTGGATTTTTTTGTTTTTTTAGTTTTTTAGGTCGACAAGGAGTTTGTCTTTGCTCCTATGTATCTCCAGATGCAATGAAAAAATTAGACTTACGTAGTTCTTTAAGTAAAAAATAGTTTGTGTGTTATGTTGATTTTATCTTCTTAGAAAGATTTGTTTCAATTACGTGAAAAATAGTTGTTAAGGTATTGGACCTTGAGATGATGTTTAATTTTAAAAAAAAAAACAACGGAGAAAATAACTTAAGGCATTGGACCTTGAAGTGATCTCGAGTAATGCAAAATTTTTGTGGAGAAAAAGAAGAATTGAGTGATCATTTGTTTGAGGAGAAAAATGAGAATCTCAAGTATGCTTTGTGAAGTCAAGCAAGTCAGAGACCCAACATGACAATCACAAAATTTCACTCACATGTTATTGAAACACCACCAAGCAAGACATAGACCCAACATGAAGTGAACGAAATGAGAACAAAGATTTTGGATTTGCGGTAAACTTTGTGCAGTCAAGCAAGTCGGAGACCCTGCATGACATTCACAAAATTTACCCACACGATATTAAAACGCCACCAAGCAAGTCGGAGACCCAGCATGGAGTGCACGGAATGAGAAAAAAGATTTTGGATTTGCGGTAAACTTTGAAAAGTCAAGCAAGTCAGAGACCCTGCATGATATTCACAAAATTTACCCACATGTTATTAAAACTCCACCAAGCAAGTCGGAGACCCATTATGGAATGCACGGAACGTAAGCGCATACTAAAGAATACTAACACATAATTGAAAAATAAATGAATAATCAACATAGTGTTATGTAATTAATTAAATGTATAAGATGTGCACAAATAAATTGAATGAGATAAAATAGAAGCGGGAAATACACTTAATAATAAAAGGTGCGAGGTTAAAACATGGGGAAAAATAAATAAGTGATAGAATATTTACAACACATTACTAACCAGACAATAATAAATCAAATTGGAGAATAAAATATATAATAGAGCCAAGCCGAAAAAAGGGTGGTGTAAATAGCAGTTTTTATTTTATTTGGACAGTGAGTGGGGTGTCCAGTAAATGGGGTGTGACTAGTAACATTTATTTTATGTAGGCTTTTTTTGAAAGTGGATCAGGCCCAAAATGATAAAAATAAGTGTATATGTAAAAAGGAGGTGTAAATAGCAATTGTGTTTTAGGGTTAAGCAACTAGGCTTGTTTCAACTCTTTTTTCGTTTTTCATTTAATTTTTTTTTCAAAAAAAAAAATTGCGCAACAAACAATAACAAAATAATTCTAAGGATCTTGCCGGTGGCCAAGAACCCATTAGCGAAATGAAACAAATCAAACAACAGATCAAAAGAAAGAACGAAGAAGGAGAAGAGAGGGAAGGAAGAGCGAAGGAGAGACGAAGGGAGAAATGAAGAGATAAGGGGGAAGGAATGAAGGATACCTGGAGTTCCGCTGTTGGCTCTTTTCGCCTCCTTGAGATTCATACCTCTTGTGTGTTCCTTTGATGTTTTCTCTGAGGGTTTGTTTTGTGTTTTGTTTATGTAATCGTGTGTTCTTGTGATATTCATATCTCTTCCTTTTATACTGTTTCTTCTCCTTTTGCCCCTATTATTCTTTTCCTTTTTATTATTATTTTTCTATTTTATTTTTGTTCTTCCTTTTCTTTTTTTTTCTCTCTTTTTTTTCCTTGTTTACGTTTTCTTTCTTTCCTTTTTTTCTTCTCTTTTTTCTATTTTCTTTCTTTCCTTTTTTTTTTCTTTTTTTTTCCTGTTCTTTCTTTCCCTTTTTTTGTTTTCTTTGTTCTTCCTTTCCTTTTTATTTTTCCGATTTCTCTTTGTTTCTTCCTATTCTTTTCTCTTTTTTTATTTTTACTTTTTTATTATTTTTTGTTATTATTATTAATTTTTTTTTACTTATTTTGCATTTTTTGTTTTATTTATTTATTTATATTATTTTTAACACAATTGTCTAGACATAATTAGGGTCAGTTGTCCCTCTTTACTTGTCTTTTATTGAAAATAAAAGACAAGTAAAGATGATGACACTAATTTTGTTCAAGTGATCCTTCGAAAGATCAAAATATGAGAACGAAGAGTTTTCAGAAAGATCACAACTGAAGACTTTGAATCTATGAAACATAAAAACATAGGACGTTGAGTTTTATGAAACATAGAACAGAGGACGTTGAGTCCTACGAAATTAAAAACAGAGAACATTGAGTCGTATGAAACATAAAACAAAGGACATTGAGTCCTAGGAAATTAAAAACAAAGGACGTTGAGTCATATGAAACTAAAAAATGGAGGACATTGAGTCCTATGAAACTAAAAAATGGAGGACGTTGAGTCCTATGAAATTAAAAATGGAGGATGTTGAGTCCTATGAAACTAAAAACAAAGGACATTGAGTCTTATGAAACTAAAAAATAGAGGACAAAAAGCAGAGGACGTTGAGTCATAGGAGATTAAAGATAGAGGACACTGAGTCCTATGAACATGCCAACAGGTACTAGTACATAGAGGCTCAAACTTGTAAAAAGGTGAGAGGTTGACTCTCTAAAAGGACCATTCATCCCAAACTCCAAAAGGAAAACACTGGATCTTAAAAACTGGCATATAGAGAGAAGGCTATGCACTTAAAGCTTGATATGAAACATATAAGTTTTGGAATGCATTATGATGAATGAAAAAAGGCATGCGAACTTCGCAATGAGTGCAGGCTTTGTACCCAGCAATGCAATGCAAAGGGCTTTGAGTCATGAAAATTGTGCAATGCTCATGCCATTTTTTCTCTCTTGTTATACTTTGCTGGTCTTTTTTTTTTTTATAAAAAAAACACAAATTGACTGTCTCTTTCTAAAATATGTAATGATTCATGCAACCTCATCTTGTCTTCTGTTTGATTCAACCGCTTGGCAATTTTGGATGATGGCAGTGGAGCCATTTGACATTTAATCAATCAATTGAAATATTGATTCTAGGGTTTGTTCCTTTTTTGTTTAAAAAACTTTGATTACTCTGCACAACAAGGAAATATAAGGCTTCAGGATTGACTGTGTGAACCATTGAAGGATGGCAAGGGATTGTTACACTTTGGTATATGACCCAAGTGAAAATTTCTTGATTTAAGATCATAGAGGAATACCATGGCTCCATCAATCCCATTGAAGCTTGATGATATGGGCTGACCCCGAAAGGAGTTACTTAACAAAGACTACCATTAGATTTGAAAGAAACCCTAGGGACTCAGTGTGAGAGACTGACGTCGAAGGTACCCACTATCACAATTGCCTTCAAGTATCTTCTGCGAGCTCTTGGTTTTGCTTCTCAAATGTGCAAGTGCGAACCTCAGGATTTTTTTTACAATCACAAGCGTGTGCGTGTTCCATTCTAGAATCCGAACTTAAAAGAAAAATTAGTCCTTCCTTGATCCACATAGGCTTTATTGGGCTTGTAACATGGCCAAGGGTTAAGAGGGCTATGAAAGAAAAGTTTGAGAGGCTCAAAGAGTGTTTAAGGGTTACATAGAGTAAGAACCTTGAGCGCCTTGCTCGCACTTGTTGGACAAACGACCTCAATAACTTAAGAGGGGGGGGGGGGTGAATTAAGTTTTAAAATTTTCCCACTAACAAATTTTAACCCCCATTTAAATGATATATGATAGGTTCAGAATGCAAAAGAAGAAGAAGCAATTAAGTTAATCAATGCTCTTTAAACGTGCAAGACAAAATCAGATGCAATAAAATAAATGAGATAAGAGAAGAGAGAATTGTAAACTCAATTTATACTGGTTCGACCACTTCCCGTGCCTATGTCTAGTCCTCAAGCAACCCACTTGAGATTTTCCACTATCTTTGTAAATCCTTTATAGTCTTTGAATACACCTTGGGATCCCTCACCCTTGTGTTCAAGATTCTCACAAGCTAAGAAACAAACAGTCTCTTGATTACAACTAAGTATATGAGATGAACAGAAAGATTTCTCTCCTTTAGAGTAGATAATACAAATTGAAGTTCCTAGAAGAATTCTCAATAGATTTGGAAGAGTTTGGCCAATAGTTGTTTAGAGAGCATTTGACAATTAAGTTCTCTTAGAAAAATATCTCTTGTACTTTTCAAAGTCAGACACACACATATATAAGCCCATTGTGCTTTTTCAAAATAGTTTGAAGAGATGTGTCTTTTTAAAAAGCTTTTCTAAAATTTTCTCACTGGTAATCGATTACAGGTTTCTGGTAATCGATTACACAATTATATTTTGAAGGGTCATGACTTTTCAAAGTATTTTCTGAAGTTTGGTTTCTGGTAATCGATTACAGACATTTGGTAATCGATTACAAGATTTAAAATTCAAATTTCAAAACCCTTTTTGAAAAGCCCATTTGCAATCTGTCTTTGGTAATTGATTAGAATACCTAGCAATCGATTACTAGTGCCTTGAGTTGTTGAAAATAATTGCTTGAGGCCAAAACTGATCAACCAATGTGAGATTCTTTTAACAAATAAACTAAGGCCTTATCTTTTTCTTGGTCTTGTTTGCTTGACCTTGAATTAATCTTGAAGCAATATCTGTTTGCTAAACCTTGAAAGTTTCTTGAAGCAATCTTGTTTGCTTATACTTTGGCATCATAAAAAACCTGTATACATACATTCACATTCTCCTCCTTTTTGATGATGACAACCATTATCAAGTAAATTCTTTTGACATCATCAAAACCTGGATGATTCACAGTACTATTATTCATTTCCACTTTTTGAGCTGGGCTATACTTCATTTTTCTTATACATTGACCACCATTGCACTTTTGTGCCTTTCTTGTGAAATTTGGAGAAATTTTATCTCTTTTTGATTCACTCTCCTTTGGCGGATTTTTTTTTACATCATTGAGCCTAGCCTAGAGCTTAGTAAACCTCATGCATGTGTTGCTTGCATTGCTCTTCTTGGTAGTTTGGCGGTGGTTCCTACTCTAGGTTTTTGTTTTTGTTTTTTTGTTGTTGTTGTTTATTCTTTTTTTAAGAAAACAATTATACTTTGGCTCAGAGTGGGTAGCAAAGGATAAATTAGTGTTTGGGATGAAGAAACACGACCACGTGTCATCTCAAATCTTGGCTAGAGACTCTTACAGTTTGGATTTTGGGACAAAACCTCTGATAAACACGCTTCTGATTGTTTTCTTCTTTTTTTCATTTCCTAAGTTTTGCCTAGGCTACCCTATTCGGGTTTTCAACCTACTAGGAGAGAACTTTTTATTTATCCCTAAGTTTGCTTGAAGCTCATGCATGGTGTTTGTCATTGCTGCGGTATAGTGTTTGGAGGTATCCGTTGTTGTCATCGGACATGCCTTTGTAGCAAGAAGAAATGAATGGAAAAGAAGAAATGAAAGAAACTGTGCAAGTTCTTGAAAAAGAATTTTCAAGGACGAGAAATAGTTAAAAAAAATTCTATTGATAGATTAAACCAAATGGCTCACTCCTCACAAAACTTTTAAGAAAGATAAGATGAGGTTGCATGCATGTTTGTATTTATATTTATTAATTTGAAACACAGTAAATGAAATATTTATTCAATTTTACTCATTGCTTATGGAACCCCCGCCAGACATATAGAATGTGTAATTTCTGATCGGGCAATCTTGGAGATCAACTCTGGAGCACAGGTCACATAAGCAAACAAACCAACAACATACACTCATATTCCAGTGAAAGTTAAATAAATATGTAAAGATATAATCATGAAAGAATGAGAGACAATGACATCAAATTCATCCATATTATTAACATCGCGATTGTTGTTTACAATAAAAACATGAAAGACCCTAATGAGTCCTTGGAATGTCCAACAATAAACCTTCAAATTGCCCCAAGCATTATGCATAGTATCACTTGACGACATCAGAATTTATAGGCAAAGGCAATTCTTCCCGATCCATGTTTGTGAGTATCAGTGTTCCACCTGAGAAAGCCTTCTTCACCACAAAAGGTTGTTGGATCGAGTGGCCTCAGAATAATTAAGAAGGGGGGGGGGGTTGAATTAATTATTCCTAAACCTTTACTAATTAAAAATTACTCTTTTAAGGCTTTTACTAAATTGTTAAGAGAAAGAGGAGTAGAAGAGAAACTTAACAAAAAGTAAAAGCGGAAATTAAATGCACAGCGGAAAGTAAAAGAGTAGGGAAGAAGGAAACAAACACACAAGGATTTTTATACTGGTTCAGCACAAACCCGTGCCTACCTCCAGTCCCCAAGCAACCTGCGGTCCTTGGGATTTCTTTCAACCTTGTAAAAAACCTTTTACAAGCAAAGATCCACAAGGGATGTACCCTCCATTGTTCTCCTTGAACCTAGTGGATGTACCCTCCACTAGAACTGATCCACAAGAGATGTACCCTCTCTTGTTCTTAGTCAAACCCAAGTAGATGTACCCTCTACTTGTGCCACAAATGATGTACCCTCCAATGTGTTAAGACAAAGATCTCAGGCTGTTACACCTTTGATACTTTGTGAATGGGGATACAAAAGAATTCTCAGGCGGTTAAACCTTTGAATGCTTTTGTATTAGGGAATGGGAAGAATCAAAAGAATTCTCAGACTGTGTCGTTTTGAATTCTTTGACAAGGGAGAAGGGAGACACAAAAGAATTCAGGCGGTTAGTCCTTCCTTCTTTTGGAAAAGGGAGAAGAGAGACACAAAAAGAATTCAGGCGATTAGTCCTTGGCGAATTCTTTTTGGCAAAGGGAGGAGAGAATGGAAAGGATGAATAGCACAAGTTTTCAAGGTTTGGAAAAACCAAAAAACTTCAGAAAACTTTTGGTACAAAGAAGAAGAAGAAGTTCAAAGAGATTCAAGGCTTGTAAAGGATTGTAAGAGATTGTTAGAAAGACTTGGAATTAATTTATTCAAAATGCAAAACAAAGCCTTGCTTTTATAGACTCTTCATGTCTGGTCAAGAAAGCCATTCAGAAGAGTTATATCTTTTAGAAAAGCTTAAAACCCATTTGAAAGAGTCAAAACCTTTTTGAAGAGTTACATCTTTAGTTTTTTCAGAAACAAACACTGGTAATCGATTACCAAATATATGTAATCGATTACACAAAGCTTTTGAATGAAACAATGTGACTCTTCACATTTAAATTTGAATTTCAACGTTCAAGGGCACTGGTAATCGATTACCAAAACATTGTAATCGATTACAGCCTTTTGAAAATATTTGGAACGTTGTAAATTCAGTTTGAAAATATTTTCAAACTCATTTTGCTACTGGTAATCGATTACAACAATATGGTAATCGATTACCAGAGAGTCATTCATGGTTTAAGGCCTATTTTCCTCAAAGATCTTTCTAAATAGGTGACACTTTCTTCCAAACAAGGTGTCCCTCATTGAATTTACGTGGGCACACCTTTTTGTTGAAAATGTTCTTCATTCTTCTTTGATACAACTACCCATGACTCATAGCAGTCGATCTCTTTCCCTCAATAAGATCCAACTTGTTAGAATGCGCCTGGGCCAATTCTACTTCCTCCAACTCTGCTTTCGATTGAACCCTTAAAGAAGGAATATCTAGTTCAAAAGGAAGAAGAACTTACATCCTATACACCAACGAAAATGGGGTTTCCCCAGTAGAAGTACACACAAAAGTTTGATAACCATGCAATGCAAACAACAACATCTCGGGCCAATCTTTGTATGTCACTGTCATCTTTTGAATGATTTTCTTGATATTCTTATTGGCGACCTCAACTGCATCATTCATGTTGGGCCGATAAGGTGTCAAATTATGGTGTTGGATCTTGAAATCCTCATACAACTCCTTCATCATCTTGTTCATGCTCATCATCATTTCCATCATCGTTGTCATCTGGTCTTTCATGGCCTCCATATCAACCTTCATCGGCTCCTATACTTGTTCTATGTCACTCATTATCTTAGTCTTGGCACACGTCTGGTATGGGTGTCGTAAAACACAATCTTTCTTTCTTAGCACAATGATTACTTTTTTTTATTTCAAGGAAAGAATGTAATGAGCAATGCAACAATGCAACAAAACAAATATGCATGAGTGCATGTAAATGATAAGTTGTTGAAGTATTGCTAATTTTACACAGAATTAGAACATAGGGTAATCAACTCTAATTTTCATTAAAACAATATTACATCATGTCAAGGTCAAAGTACAATTAGAAATAAAACGTGGACACATTAGCAGTTCATGATTATGTAAGTCATTAGTTCTATCCGCTGCCCCAACTTTCGCAAGTTGGCCACTTTTATAATTTTGACCTTGACTTGATAAAACCTTTCCTTAAAAGACTGGTCTTAGTTCAAACCCATGTTCTAAGGGATATAAATTTTGATTGTCAATACTTTGGCAACCTATCATAGAGGAGATATGATGAATGAACTGGATATGCTTATGCGATACATGGCAGATGTACTTTTGAGACCGACATGAGACCCCTGAAAGACCATCATTTCTTGCTATTAGACACATTGGGTACAATGTTCACATGATTTATTTTTTTTATCATTTTTAGGAAAGAGGAGTGTATAACCCCAACATGTTTTGTTTATAACTATCACCATAGTACCCAACGCACGTAACCAAGAATGCGGTGTAAGCTTTCACGCTTCATTGTGACTTTGGCTATACAAAGGAGAATTCAAGGTATGAACAAATATATGTTAGGATCATGCATGAGTGAACATGGCATGAGAATGACGACGACAAAATGAATGTGATTGTCTAAACAAAAAAAACATGCTAAATGGATATGTATGAAAATGCAATGTCTTATGTGAATGCAATGAGTGAATATGATAAATGATGAATGCAAAAATGATATGTCCATCGGGATGCTATGAAGAGACGCATGATGTGATCAAGGAAACAAGGTGGGGTGAGTCTGCTCCCTAATTTAGGAACCTATCAGAAAAAGTCTAAAATTTCACTATCTAGTGACAATTTCCAAGGGTAGTTTCTTGTAACCTCACTGGCCTCTAGAGATATCATCCTATTGAGTAACAACACTGGTGATAGGGACTACTAGCGGCAATGCATCACAAAAAGAGAAAAAATCTACATGAGATTTCACTGTCATTAAGCAAGTCAGAGACTCAGCATGACCACAGATCGACCTCCACTCCCTAAGGCTCACACAGACCTAGATATAGGGCCCAATATCTCAAAGTGTATGCAAAAAGTGTAGGTGTCATGTGTGAACGAAGCAACCTAAGAACTACCCAACCCCACCTACAAAACGACCAAAAAATTCCCAAGCAGATACAAAAAATATAGCAAATGTCGTCTTAAAGAAAAAGGAAAAATAAATAAAGAAAAAGTCACGATAAAATTGCATGCTCGATTAACTAGCTTAACTCTCTTACCAGTCTCTAGTGGAGTCGCCATCTGTCACAACATGGGCCGTGACGGGAAAGCGATAAAAAAATACAGAGAGAGGTCTTCCAAAAAGAAAAATTGGGGGAGTTGCCACCAACATTTATTTAAGGAAAATGTCAAGAAAACAAAAAATGATATAGAATGGTCTATAGTTTGAGAAAAATAATTCGAGAGTCATTTACACAACATTATACAGTCTTCCTTTTTACTGCCAACATTATACAATTGAGTAGTAATATATCATACTTTCTCTCCTCGACATTAATCCATCTTGAAAATGAAAAAGTAGTTCTTTCTTGTGGAGTTTTATGTTTTTTTAGTTTTTTTAAGTCGACAAGGGATTTGCCCTTGCTCCTACGTATCCCCATGTGTAATGAGGGAATCAGACTTACGTAGTTATTTGGGTAGAAAATAGTTTATGTGTTAAGTTGATTTTATCTTTTTAGAAAGATTTGTTTTAATTGCTTGAAAAATAGTCGTTAAGATGTTGGACCTTGAGGCGACAATGAATTTTAAGAAAAAAAGCAGAGAAAATCACTTAAGGGATTGGACCTTGAAGCGATCTCGAGTAATGCATAATTTTGTTGGAGAAAAAGGAGAATCCCAAGTATACTTTGTGAAGGCAAGCAAGTTGGAGACCCAGCATGACATTCATAAAATTTTACTCACACATTATTGAAACACCACCAAGCAAGTCGAAGATCCAACATGGAGTGCACAAAATGTGAAAAAAGATTTCGGATTTGCAGTAAACTTTGTGAAGTCAAGCAAGTCAGAGACCCAATATGACATTCACAAAATTTACCACATGTTATTAAAACACCACCAAGTAAGTCAGGGACCCAACATGGAGTGCACAAAACGTAAGCGTGTACTAAAGAATACTAACGGAGAATTGCAAAATAAATGAATAATCGACGTAGCATTACATAATTAATTAAATGGACATGATGTGAACTAATAAATTGAATGAGAATAGAATAATATAAAATAGAAGCGGGGAATACACTTAGTAATAAAGGGTGCGAGGTTAAAACATAGGAAAAAAATAAATAAGTGACAGAATATTTACAACACATTACTAACTAACCAGACAATGTAAATAACAACTTTTATTTTATTTGGGCAATGCCTAAAAGGGTGGGGGTGTGCGCGTAAATGGGGCGTGACTAGTAGCATTTATTTTATGTTAAGATTTTTTTGAAAATGGGTCAGGCCCAAAATGAAAAAAAAGTATATATGTTAAAAGGAAGTGTAAATAGCAATTGTGTTTCAACTGTTTTTCATTTTTTTTTTCAAAAAAAAAATTGCACAACAAACATTAACAAAATAATTCTAAGGATCTCGCCAGCGGCCAAGGGGCTCACCGGTGAGATGAAACAAATCAAACAATAGACCAAAAGAAAGAACAAAAAAAAAAACAAAAGACAAGAAGAGAGGGAAGGAAGAATGAAGGTTGAAATTAAGAGATGAGAGGGAAGGAATGAGGGATACCTGTAGATTCCCCTATTGGCTCCTTTCATCTCCTAGGGATTCATGTCTCTTCTTATTTTTTTTGTGTTCCCTCTATATTTTCTCTATGGTCTTTTTGTGTTTTCGTCTGTCTAATCGTGTGTTCTCATGATGCTTAGACCTCTTCCTTTTATACTGTTTCTTCTCCTCTTGCCTATATTATTCTTTTCCTTTTTATTGTTATTTCTATCCGTTTTATTTTTATTCTTCATTTCATTTTTTTCCTTTTTACCTTTTCTTTCTTTCCTTTTTTTCTTTTTTCCATTTTCTTTCTTTCCTTTTTTTTCTTTTTCCTGCTTTCTATTTTGTTCTTTCTTTACTTTTTTTTTGTTTTTCTTTGTTCTTCCTTTCCTTTTTCTTTTTCCCGTTTTTCTTTTTTTCTTCCTTTCCTTTTTTCTTTCTTTTTTTAATTATTTTTGTTTTCTTTTGTTTTATTTTTTTATTTTTTAAAAAAATTTGTCCAAACAGAATTAGGGTCTGACACATATGCACACACAAGAAATTTAATGGGATTCGACAAGTGTGTCTACACATATGCAAATACAAGAGATTTAATAAACTAAGTGTATCTATGTCCTTAGGAGCAGAGTAACTATTTGTTTTTCTTATTCATAAATAATAGGTTATATCACAATATATAATATTACACATACAGTGGACTTTACTAGCATCCCAATCCACTTTGTAACCCAATGACAGGTGGCATTTATGTTCTATTCTATCATTTTGTCTAACACACCTAAAAAGACAAAAAGTACACTAAAGAATAGATGTAATAAATATTGAACGACAAAGAAAAGAGAAATAAAGATAAGTGCCAAAAAATGTCTAAAATGTTTGAATATCACTCCTTAAATAAAAAAGTTCCAACAACTTTAATTATTGCAACCATGAAATTTAAGAATTATTTTTGTAGTCATCAAATAAAATAAAAACTTAAAAGGAAATCTTTGCTCGAAAACTATTAATAAGAATTGTTTTAACGTATGGAACTAATTTTAGTTAGTTCCTATTAAATCAAATAAACTTAAACGAATTTTTTGTGGTTTTTTTAATAATTTCAAACGGAGTCTTGTAACTTTTTCATGATTATCTATTACTTAACAGCAACAATCTCTAGTGTTCTTATCCCTCACAAGCCTAGCCACGCAAAAATTCCAAGACCCAATATGGATGCTGTTTTGTGTTCACGTACAGCCATATAAGAGAATTTGGGCAAAATGTAACTCATGCAAAGGGTTTACTCCTTATTCTTATGAAAACTTTTGTACCATTAATTAGCAAGACTATAAATAGAAAAAAAATTATGATTCATAATGTAAAATAATTTTATTTAATTATAAATCATGATATATAATAAATTTAACTTTTTAATAATTACTTTAAAAGTCATATGAATAATAATTTACAATTAAATGATACTGTAATAATTAAACTCATAAAAAGAATCATTAATTCTCACAAAGTAGAAGTAACAAGTCCCACATTGTGAAAGGGAATATGAAATAAAACTCTAGTACTCTAGTAGGTACAAACAAGTAAGGGAATATAGTTAAAAGAAATAACAAATTAAACAAATACTCTTGTGCTCTCTACCTGTTTTTATTGGCATTGTATTTCTACTGCCAATGGAAGATAAACTGTATGAAGATGCAATCTTTCTCGTAGACATGGCTTTTGAGAAACTTAAGCTTGTTGTGCTGCTTTGTGAATCACAGTATCTCCAATAAGAGATATCAAGAAGAGGGTCATCAAAGTGTAGGTACCTAGCCATTTGTTTCATAGAAGGTCTATAGTCAACTTTGTATTGTGAACACAAGAGACCCAATTTCAGCACTAACTCCACTTCCTCCTCATCATAAACTGAACCTAGCTTAGGATCAACCACTCTTAGAATCTGACCAAGTTGGCAATTCTCAAGAACCCAATCCACCAACAAAAACTGACCTGATGAGCCAAGAGGTCTTATGCCAGCAACCACTTCAAGGAGTAAGACCCCAAATGCATACACATCGGAGCTTGTAGATACTTTTCTTGTTCTAGTTAAGTCTGGTGCAATATATGTAGAAGAAAAGACATTTTAATGTTTTGATGATGCCAAAGAATCATGCGCTTTTCAAGTTTAATTCAAGACAAGAAATGTAAGTTCCATTGGAGCTTGTAGGCCTAGGATCTTCTTCATCAATGGATTCCTTTCCTTCTTGAAAGATGAATGGCAACGGAATAGAGAAGGAAGAGAGAGAAGAGACACCACTTCAAGTAGAAGATGAGTCTAGAAGAAGCTCACCACCATAGGAGGCCATGGATAAGAGCTTGGAGGAAGAAGGAGATGAATGAAGGAAGAAGAAGAGAAGAGCTCCAAATTTTGTGCTCTAAAGGAGCTCTGAAATATGAAGTTTAATTTTCAAATGATCAAAGTTGACAAAATGCACACACATGACCTCTATTTATAGCCTGAGTGTCACACAAAATTGGAGGGAAATTTGAATTTCTATTCAAATTTCAGTTGAATTTGAAATTGAATTTGTGGAGCCACATTTTGGAGCCAAAATCTCACTAATTATGATTAGTGTTTAGCTATGGTTCAGTCCACTAATCCAAGATCAAGTCCAAGATTCTCCACTAAGTGTGCTTAGGTGTCATGAGACATGTAAAGCATGAAGGACATGCACAAAGTGTGACTATATGATGTGGCAATGGGGTGTAGCAAGCAAATGCTCACCTCCCCCTCTAAAATTTAATTGGATTGAACTTCTTCCAATTCAATTAAATTTATTTCCAACCACACACATCAAATATTCACTTAATGCATGTGAAATTACAAAACTACCCCTAATACAAAAAACTAGTCTAGGTGCCCTAAAATACAAGGGCTGAAAAATCTTACACTTCTAGGGTACCTTACCTATATTATGGAGCCCAAAATACAAGGCCCAAAAATAATGAAACCTTAATCTAATATGTACAAAGATAAGTGGGCTCATACTTAGCCCATGGGCCTGAAATCTACCCTAAGGCTCATGAAAACCCTAGGGCCTTCTCTTGCATCTCTGGCCCAATCTTCTTGGAGTCTTCTATCCAATGCCCTTGCAGGGTAGGATTGCATCAACAAGAATCCAAGAAATTCAAGATATATGATCAAGATAATCTCTAGAAACTTAGGAAGGGAATTCCAAGTTGAAACAACAAGAGGTTTGGCCAAAGAATTTAAGCTAAAATGTTTTTACAAAAGATTTACTCTCTGGTAATCGATTACCAGAGGATGTAATCGATTACCAGTGGCCAAAATACTTCCTGAAATGCTTTTAAAATGATTTTGAATACTTTTGAAAGCATGTAATCGATTACATGAGTATTGTAATCGATTACCATCAGTTGAAACTATTTATAACAACTATTAGAAATTTGAATTCAAATTTTACAATATGTAATCGATTACACTTGGATGGTAATCGATTACCAGCAGTTATTGAATGTTTTTAATTCAAATTTTAAAGCCTGTAATCGATTACACAAGTCTTGTAATCAATTACCAGAGGAGATTTTCAGAAAATATTTTCCAAGAGTCACATCTGTTCAATTGGTATTTGAATGGCCATCAAAGATCTATTTATATGTGACTTGGAACACGAATTTGATTCGAGTTTTTCTGAACAAAAAGTCTTATCCTCTCAAAAGCAAAATTGTCTTATCCTCTAAAACATTCCTTGGCCAAAACACTTGCAATTCAATAAGGAATTATTTAAGTGCTTCATTGTTCAATCTATGTCTTTCAAGAGAGATTTCTTCTTCTCTTCTTCTTACTTCTGAAAAGGGATTAAGAGACTGAGGGTCTCTTGTTGTAAAGCAATCTGAACACAAAGGAAGGGTTTCCCTTGTGTGGTTCAGAACTTGTAAAGGGTTTTTACAAGATAGTGGAACTCTCAAGCAGGTTGCTTGGGGAATGGACATAGGCAGAAGGGTGTGGCCGAACCAGTATAAAACTGAGTTTGCACTTTCTCTTCCCTTAAACTCTTTTATTTATTGTTGCTTTACATTTACATTCAGATTGGTTATTTTGAATCATCTTTTAGAAATCTATATTTAAGGGAACTTGGAACTTGCATTAAAATCAAAGTAGAATTTTAATTGGGGAAATAGTTTGTAATATCTTAATTCAACCTCCCTTCTTAAGATATCTAAGGCCACTTGTCTAACAAGTGGTATCAGAGCTTCATTCTTGTATAAAGTTTAGAAACTTCAAGAATAATGGCCTTAGCAAACTTCTTATTCCCAGAAGGAAATTCAATAAATAGGCCTCTTATTTTTAATGGAGAGGGTTACCACTACTGGAAAACCTGAATGTAAATCTTCATTGAGGCAATAGACTTAAACATTTGGGAAGCCATAGAAGTTGGACCTTATGTACCCACCATGGTGGCTGGAAATGCAACAATAGAAAAACCTAGAGAAGAGTGGACTGAAGATGAAAGAAGATTAGTGCAGTACAATTTAAAGGCTAAAAAAATCATTACTTATGCCCTAGGAATGGATGAATATTTTAGGGTTTCAAACTGTAAGAGTGCTAAGGATATGTGGGACACTCTACAAGTTACACATGAGGGAACAACTGATGTCAAACGATCTAGGATAAATACTTTAACTCATGAGTATGAATTATTTAGGATGAAGACAAATGAAAGTATACAAGATATGCAGAAAAGATTCACACATATAGTTAATCATCTTGCATCATTAGGAAGAATATTTCCAAACGAGGATCTCATAAATAAAGTGTTAAGATGTCTAAGTAGAGAGTGGCAACCAAAGGTAACAGCCATCACATAATCTAGAGATTTGTCTATTATGTCTCTTGCTACACTATTTGGAAAATTGCAGGAACATGAGATGGAGTTGCAAAGACTAAATCAACATGAAGAAAATGATAAGAAGAAAAAGGGAATTGCTCTTAAAGTCTCATCTTCAATCCAAGAGGAAAGTGACATAGAAGATTCAATTGACTTAGATGAAGATGAAGATCTTAGCCTCTTTGTCAAAAGATTCAACAAATTTATTAGAATGAGAGGAAGTCAAAGAAGACAAAACTTCAAACCTAAAAGAAGGACAGAAGAGTCATTTCAAACTCCAAAATGCTTTGACTGCAATCAACCCGAACATCTGAGGGCTGATTGTCCAATCTTTAAGAAAAGAATAGAGAAGTCTGAAAAGAAGACTATTGGAGAAAAGAAGGCAAAGAAGGCCTACATCACATGGGATGATAACGACTTTGAATTGTCCGATGATTCTTAAAAATAAATGATTAATCTATGTCTAATGGGCAAAAACTATGAAAGCGACGAAGAGGAACCATTGAGGAAAAAGTGGTACATAGATAGCGGGTGCTCAAAACATATGACGGGAGATGCATCAAAGTTCACACATATCTCTCCCAAGAAAAGTGGGCATGTAACTTATGGTGACAACAACAAAGGTAGAATTCTTGGAGTTGGAAAAATAGGTACGAATTCTTCAAACTCCATTGAAAATGTTCTACTTGTTGAAGGCCTTAAGCACAACTTGCTTAGTGTTAGTCAATTATGTGATAAAGACTATCTAGTATTATTTGATTCTCAAAAACGGCTCATTGAACATAAACATGATACTAATATAAATCATATAGGGTTTAGAGTCAACAATGTTTATATGATAGACTTAAGTCAAAAACTAGATAATAATCAATGTTTTCTTAGCAAAGATAATGATCCATGGCTATGGCATAAACGAATTGCTCACATAAACATGGAACACTTAAATAAATTAATTTCAAAAGATTTAGATGTTGGTTTACCTAAACTAAAATTTGAAAAAGATAGACTGTGTGATGCATGCCAAAAGGGAAAACAAACTAGAGTTTCATTCAAATTCAAAAACATTGTTTCAACTACTCAACCATTACAATTGTTACATATGGATTTGTTTGGTCCTTCTAGAATTATGGGTTTTGGTGGAAGCTATTATGCACTTGTCATTGTTGATGATTATTGTAGATATACTTGGACACTATTTATCACTCATAAGAATGATGCATTTCAAGCATTTAGGAAACTTGCAAAAGTTATTCAAAATAAGAAAAATCTCAAAATTATATCTATTATGAGTGATCATGGGGTGAGTTTGAAAATAAAGAATTTGATTTATTTTGTAATAAGCTTGGCATTGAACATAACTTTTCTGCACCTAGAACCCCTCAACAAAATGGAGTTGTTGAAAGAAAAAATAGGTCTTTGGAAGAAATTGCTAGAACCTTATTAAATGATACTCCTCTTCCAAAATATTTTTGGGCTGAAGCCGTTAATACTGCATGCTATATCATGAATAGGGCTTTAATAAGACCCATTTTAAAGAAAACTCCATATGAACTATTCAATGGTAGGAAACCAAACATCTCGCATCTTCATGTTTTTGGTTGCAAGTGTTTTGTATTAAACAATGGAAAAAGAAAACTTAGGAAAGTTTGATGCTAAGTAAGATGAAGGAATTTTCCTTGGTTATTCTTTGCATAGTAAAGCTTATAGAATATATAATAAGATAACAATGACAATTGAAGAATCGATTCATGTTTCCATTGATGAGTCTAATGCTATTTCTCCAAGAAAGGATATTTTAGATAATATTGCAGAATCTTTAGAATAAATGCACATTCATGGACAAGATTCTAAAGGAAAAGGAGAAGGAAGCAATGAAGATCCTCCAGTAGAAGTCAAAGCAAATAATGATCTTCCAAGAGAGTGGAAAGCTTCAAGAGATCATCCCCTTGACAACATTATTGGTGATATCTCAAAAGGGGTAACAACTAGACACTCTCTCAAAGATTTATGCAATAACATGGCTTTTGTATCTATGATTGAACCTAAAAATTTAAATGAAGCCATAATAGATGAAAATTGGATAATAGCTATGCAGGAAGAACTAAACCAATTTGAAAGAAATAATGTTTGAGAGTTAGTTGAGAAACTTGAAAACTACCCAATCATTGGAACAAAATGGGTGTTTAGAAATAAATTAGATGAAAATGGCATAGTTATTAGAAATAAGGCTAGATTAGTCGCCAAAGGATATAATCAAGAAGAGGGGATAGATTATGAGGAAACATATGCTCCAGTTGCTAGATTAGAAGCCATCCGAATGTTATTAGCCTATGCATCCATAATGGACTTTAAGCTTTATCAAATGGATGTAAAAAGTGAATTTTTAAATGGCTTTATTCAAGAGGAAGTATATGTAGATTAACCCCCTAGATTTGAAAACTCAAACAAGCCTAATCATGTTTTTAGATTAAAAAAGGCTTTATATGGCTTGAAGCAAGCCCCTAGGGTTTGGTATGAGTGTCTAAGTAAATTTCTTTTAGAAAAGGATTTCTCTAGAGGCAAAGTAGATACTACTCTTTTCATAAAGAGAAAATTACATGATATTTTATTGGTTCAAATTTATGTTGATCATATTATTTTTGGATCTACTAATGAATTATTGTGCAAGGAATTCTCTCCTGACATGCAAAGTGAGTTTGAAATGTCAAGGATGGGAGAACTAAATTTCTTTCTTGGATTACAAATTAAACAAACCAAGACTGGAATTTTTGTCAATCAATCCAAGTACTGCAAAGAGTTAATTCACAAATTCAGGATGGAAAATGCTAAGGACATGACTACACCAATGAGCACTGCTTGCTATTTAGATAAAGATGAAATCGGTCAGTCAATAGATGTTAAGCAATATCGAGGTATGATCAGATTCCTTCTTTATTTATCTGCTAGCAGACCTGATATAATCTTTAGAGTGTGTATGTGTGCTAGATTTCAATCAAATCCCAAACAGTCACATCTTAGTGTCGTTAAAAGAATCATAAGATATTTGTTAGGCACTATGAATATAGGTTTATGGTATCCTAGGAATTCCACATGCACCTTAATAGGATATTCTGATTCAGACTTTGCCGGTTCTAAAACAGATAGAAAGAGCACAAGTGGAACTTGTCAATTCATTGGATATGCTTTAGTCTCTTGGCATAGTAAGAAACAAAATAGTGTTGACTTATCCACTGCAGAAGCGGAATATATTTCTGCTAGCAGTTGTTGTGCACAGATTTTATGGATGAAGCAACAACTCTCTGACTATGGAATCCTTCTTGACATATACCTGTCGCAACGTGCCCTTCGCGGGCGAGCGAGGGCGAGGCTCACGGGTGCGCTTTCCAAAGGAGGAAAGATGCGCGGAGTCGCCACCAACATTTATTTGTGGAAAACGTCGGAAAAACCGAAGGAAACCGGTCAAAATGAAAATTCTAAGTTCGGGAGTTGTATTTACGCTTGAGGAAGGTATTAGCACCTCTTACATTTGTCTCGAAAGACAACAACCTATTTTTAGAATTGTGGAATTGTGTTATCTTAACTTTTATTTCTTTTTATTTTTTGAGGTCGACAAAAGCGGGGCTTTTGCTCCTACGTACCCTCCTTTGGAGAGGAAATCAGACCTACGTAGTTCTTTCTTATGCGTGAATCAAGCAATTCTTTTTACTTGAGGGGTGATCATTTTAAGGCGTTGGACCTTAAAAATGATCCATTTACTTGGTAAGAAACTGAAATGATAAACTTTCAAAACCCTATTTTTGTGGACGAGCTTGACTAGGCGAGTTGATTTTAGCCTTAATTTCACTTTAGTTATTTAGTCAATTCAATTAAGAATGAGAAATCCCAAAGAGAAAACATCCGATTGATCTTTCGCTTTTATTTTACTAAAAGGTATTTTTTGATTATTATATTATTATTTTACCTCTTTTTTTATTTCCAACGTGATTACGGCACGACCGAACGGTCGGAATTCATTTTAACCAAAATTAACGGATGACACAATTCAAACGATCAGTGGAAATTTATTTTATTTTTAGATTAGGCGAGAAATGACTTAAATAAATGGCTTAAGCACGTCAAAAGGGGGTATAAAAAGTAAATGAAAACGAGAATAAAAATACATGAAACACAATGTGGACCACCACGGGTACATATAATGAATTGAAAAGCTTGGTTTGAGGTACTTACCCGTTGAAGACTGAAGAAAACGAAGAACGAATGGTGAATCTTGAAGAACGGTCGAGAATCTTCGCGTAATTACTCACGGAAACGTTACGGAAGCGCCTCGGCTTAGATTTTCTTCACGGAACTAATTTTCCTCAGCAAATTCGAAAGAGAAAGAAGTGCCTAAGGGGCTGAACCCTTTTCTTCTTCACTTCTCCCCCTATTTATAGCAAAATATGGGAGAAGCTTGCCGCCCAGCTCGCCCAGGCGAGCAAGGTTGCTTCCTACAGAAGCAACAGCCTTCTGGAGGAATCTTCTGGAGGGCCCAAGTGGGCCTAGTTGCTATTTGCACCCCCCTTTCTATTTTTTTGTAATTCTTTTTCCGTAACGTTACGAAACTTTACGAATTTCGTAACGATACTTATTTTCCTTCCGTAAGGTTACGAATCCTTACGGATTATGTATTTACTCTTTTTTACCTTTCGAAGAAGTTACGAAAACTCACGCATTGCACAAAAACACCTCTTTTCAACTTCCGCCACAATACGGAATTTCATGGATCGCGCAAGCCTGCTTCCTTTTGATTTCTGAGACGTCTCGGGACTTCATTTATTGTGCAACAAAGGACGCCAAGTATCTCAAAGCGGCTAACCAAAGGTTGCATGTTATCAAGTAATAATCCCCGGACGAAATTAGGGTATGACAGTTGCCCCTCTTTACTTACCTCTCATTGGAGATAAGAGGAAAGCAAAGATAGGACACTGATTTCGTCCGCCCTGCCTTTCCATGATGACGACTCTCATCTCTACTTCTTCTTTTTTCTTCTGCACAAAACAAAATACAAAACAACAACCAGAACAAACGAATATAATACATATATACACATATACACATACTTGGTGAAGGAACCGATATGGAAAACAACAGAATAACGTGCTTCCCAGTCACCAGAAGCTTCGCACTTGATAATGGAGAACACATGAACAGCGCTAGGCAATAACATTCATGGTACTCTGAACAAAGGTGGAGTATGGAGGATTGCCTTGAGGGTCCGCACTTAGGCAATCATGAAACTCAGCTCCAAACTCGAAAGTGGAGGACACATGAACAGCCCTAAGCAATAACATTCATGTGGCTCCGGCAAAGGATGAGAATGGAGGATTGCCTTGAGGGTCCTCTCTTAGGCAATCATGGAACTCAGCGCCAAACTCGAAAATGGAGGACACATGAATGACAACGCAATTCATCCATGTGGCTCCGGAAAAGGATGAGAATGGAGGATTGTCTTGAGGGTCCTCTCTTAGGCAATCATGGAACACAGCTCCAAACTCAAAAATGGAGGACACATGAATGACAACGCAATTCATCCATGTGGCTCCGGAAAAGGATGAGAATGGAGGATTGCCTTGAGGGTCCTCTCTTAGGCAATCATGGAACACAGCTCCAAACTCAAAAATGGAGGGCACATGAATGACAACGCAATTCATCCATGTGGCTCCGGAAAAGGATGAGAATGGAGGATTGCCTTGAGGGTCCTCTCTTAGGCAATCATGGAACTCAGCTCCAAACTCGAAAATGGAGGACACATGAATGACAATGCAATTCATCCATGTGGCTCCGGAAAAGGATGAGAATGGAGGATTGCCTTGAGGGTCCTCTCTTGGGCAATCATGGAACTTAGCTCCAAACTCGAAAATGGAGGACACATGAATGACAACACAATTCATCCATGTGGCTCCAGAAAAGGATGAGAATGAAGGATTGCCTTGAGGGTCCTCTCTTAGGCAATCATGGAACACAGCTCCAAACTCGAAAATGGAGGACACATGAATGACAACACAATTCATCCATGTGGCTTCGGAAAAGGATGAGAATGGAGGATTGCCTTGAGGGTCCTCTCTTAGGCAATCATGGAACTCAGCTCCAAACTCGAAAATGGAGGACACATGAACAACCCTAAGCAATAACATTCACGTGGCTCCGGAAAAGGATGAGAATGGAGGATTGCCTTGAGGGTCCTCTCTTAGGCAATCATGGAACTCAGCTCCAAACTCGACAATGGAGGACACATGAACAACCCTAAGCAATAACATTCATGTGGCTCCGGAAAAGGATGTTGGCGGGACCGAACGGTCCACCGGGTTTTTCCACCTAACAGGATAACATGCTTTTCGCAAAGAAAAATAAATCATTCGCGAGAGCACCACATCTTAGAGAAACAATATACTTGTGACAAGGGTAATCTTCCTTGTAACCGAGAATGAAGGGTAGGGTGTCAACTTCTAGCTTTCAAATGAACACGCAGGGGAAACATCAGGCTAAGCTGAAAATAAATCACTCATAGTGTATAAAACTCACAAGGCAAGTGTCTTAACCTATTCCCAAACCAATAACTGCACCATGACTCTATTTTGCACACGATTTCCTATCGAATCAAAGATCAAACATACGATCACGGACCAATAGGATTTTCTCGAGGGTAGTGTTTTTGGAGAGGAAGCTGGGTGTTTCGGTCTTTTCCCCTTTGCTCATGTGGGGTGGGATATCGCCAGTCGAATGATTCTGAGTGGCAATCTGGCTTGAAGAACTTTTGCCCTCTTTCCTTCATTGATTGAGGATTGCTTCTTTCCCCTTTTCTCTTCTTTTCGATCTTTGATCGGGAATCCTTCTTTCCTTTCTTCTGTTATTTCCTTTATTTTCATCTCTTTTTTCCTTTTTTCTTTCTTTCCATTTCTTCCTTTTCTTTCTTTTCACTTTTTCCATCCCCATCCCTTCTTTGGGAAATCGGGTTTTAGCATTCTATTTGCTCTCCCTTGAGGAGATTTCACTGTCCTTTGCTTCGGGGGAAAGAATGAGGATTCCTTTTTTACAGGCCAAGGTTCAAAAAGGTCTGAGGTTGTGTCTCAATGGGGTCTTTTATCGTGGGAACCCAATCTTGATATCTGGGGCGAAACAAATCTGGGTGACAAGGTGTCGGTCTCGGGCCGAACTTCCACATTATTCCATAAGGCACGCGTGACAATGATGATTTGAAAATAACGTGCAAAATTAGTCATGGCTACAGCCAGGTGGGCACTCAAGCATCCCTTTTATGGCATCGTGACACTACGGTTGCGAATTTACACAGACAAACCCAACGTTTCCAAATTATGTTCTTTCAGCAGTTCAATGCATTCATCCATCCTTATCTCGGTTCATTCCGGAAAATAGACTCTTAGCATCAGTCCCTTGTTTCCAGAAGATGCGTTTGCTCTTTACGAATGATTTATACTTCTTAACTATAACATGTTGACCTTCGCGGTCTTTCTTTCTTTTTCCTTTTTGTTTCATCTTTATATATTCACAAAATTATACACCTGTGGTCCTTTATGAGGAAAACCTTTCTTTGTACATCTATATGACAAACTTTTTTGTACACGCATTAGAACTCTTCTTTTTACGTCACACGGTCTATATACAAACCTTATTTATATTCAAAGATTTTTTTCATTTTTCCCAACACACACTTATAGTTCACACAAAAGTTTCTTCATATACACTCGTTGCTCACACACACAAGAATTTCTTTCCACGCATCATTTACACACAAAAAACCTTCTATACACATTTTCCTTTTAAAAACATTTTTCTTTGTATACGCAGACATTTTATTCACAACGCTTCTTTCTTTTTTTATCATGATTTTGGTTCATTTTATTTTTAGGATGACGTTCCTAAATGGAAAACTCCACACAACTCCGGAATTTCAAAAACACACTATTGACAACAATGAAGTAAATACTAACGTAACAGTTCAAACGACATGTATGCACAAAACAAAAGTCAATCAAAACGAAATAAACGTTAGTCCCTCAGTTAAACAAAAGATAGCATACAAATGATAAATGATGGAACATACGAATTTAGGGATCCCACGGTCATGTGGCTCCGCATGCCCCCGGACTCTTGGGTCACGGTAACAAAAAGTGTGGTGGTCGACAAAAGCAGGGCTTTTGCTCCTACGTATCCTCAATTTGTGATGAGGAACTCAGACCTACGTAGTTCTTGCTAACTGTGAGACTAAAAATAGTCTCGGTGTTTTCTTTACCAAAATGCGAACATGCTTTAGTAAAGAGACAAAAAAAAAACTTCTAACTGATCAGAGCATCAAATGTTTTTTGGATGAAAAAATGATGTGTCTATCGGGGAAGGAGAGTATGCTGATGAAATTTTCTCATAACCGTAAATGAGATTTTGGATATTAGCATTTTGTTTCTAAATGACCATTTAGAGGAAGCACTGGGTTCAACAAAAATAGAAGAAAATCACTCAAAGTGTATCAATCTCACACAGGTAAGTGTTTTATCCTAATTCCGAACCATAGATATGTCATGACTTGATTTTGCAAATCATTTCCTATCAAATCAAAGATTACATGCGTGATCATGGATCAATAGGACTTATTTTGGGAATGGCTTTTAGGTGGGGAATTTGGCTTTGAGTGTTTTCGCCTTTTCCTTTTCTATTTTTGTTTAATGCGTGCACAGGATTTTGGTTGGCAATCAAAGGGAGAGGGCCACTTTGGGTCGTGGTTTCCTTTCTTTTTGTTTTCTTTTTTTGTTTTTTTTTATTTGGTGACAATTCTGTATTGTTCAGATATTGTCTGGTCCGAAGACCTTTCTGCATATTTCTTCTGTTTTCTTCCGATCCTTGATCGAGAATTTTCCTTTCTTCTTCTTTTTTTTCTGCTTTCTCCCACTCTTTCATTGGGAATTTTCTTTCTGTTTTGTGTCTTCTCCCTTTCTTGGATTGGGAATTTTCTTTTCTTTTTGTGTCTTCTCCCTTTCTTGGATTGGGAATTTTCTTTTCTTTTTGTGTCTTCTCCCTTCCTTGGATTGGGAATTTTCCTTCTCTTTGTGTTTTCTTCCAAGGGTAAGGATTATGGTGAGTTGGGATTTTGGCTCAAGGCTTGTAGAACGGCTGGTCATGATACATGTCAGGGTTTGACTAGCGGTTCGGGGATAAAGGGGATGTCCTACATTATTTCCATGATACACATGCAACAATGATGATTAGGAAATTTTATGCAAAACTGGTCACGCATGCACCCATGTGGACACTCAAGCATCAAGTTTGTATGGTCATGTGACACTAGGGCTCAGGATTCATTTTCCCTATTTTAAGTCAACCCAGTGTTTCCAAAATATGTTCTTCTATCAATTTGTGCATTCATCTGAGTCTATCTTGGGTGTTCGAAAAACTTTTCACAGCATTTACCCTTCAAATGTGTACACATTTTTTTTCAAAAACTGGTTAAGATCTGTGAAATCTTTCAAAAAAAAGCTGGAAGTTATCTCTTTTCACAAGCATGTTGTTCTTTAGCTAGACAACTTTTATTATTTTTTATTTCTATATTTTTTTTCTTCTTATTCTTTTCTTGCTCGCTCTCTTTTTTTCCATGAGATATTTTGCTACCTAAACATACGTATATTTTTGTGAAGTGTTTTGCTATATACATGTGTGTCCCAGGTATCTTGCTACCTAAACATACATACATATGTTTTGTGAGATATTTTTGCTATATACATGCATATCCAAGGTATCTTGCTACCTAAACATACATATATATATTTTGTGAAGTATTTTTGCTACATACATGCATATCCAAGGTATCTTTCTACCTAAACATACATATATATATTTTTTATGAGGTATGACTACCCTCCGAGCTTGTGCTTGTTTTATTTAAATTCCTAGGATCATGAGCAACTAGGTGTGTCCTGCTATGACTTGAGAAACAAAAAGTGATCAAATAACAAGCAGAGATTTAAAAGGTACTAGGTTGCCTCCTAGTAGCGCTTCTGTAACGTCTTGAGCTGGACGCTTAATGGCTTGTCGGTCACGGACCTAGTACCTTGCTTACCTTTGGCTCTGGACTTGGTCGCCTATTGCTCGGCCATGGGTCGTAAGCAACTCTCTAACCTTTTTGTGGATGAGCTGACGTAAACTCTAGAGGTGATGGAGGTGTGTCTGTTGCCCGCTGCCGGCCATCCCCAGGCTGCTGTGGTGTTTCGCCCTGCGCCTGCCTGGAAGCGCAGTACTTCTTGACGAAAGCTCGATTAGTAGGGGGCCTGATGCCCTTGCTGGAGGTGACAGGCACTCCGTAGAACTGACAGAGACCTGTAATTAGAGCTTGACAATTCCAAGACCCTGTTGGGCTTCTTCGGGTCCACTGGGTGTTTTGCAGGCGCGATCCCTGCAAACAATAGATGAAATCAGAAATCAGTCGAGCGATGTGCATACTTACCTATGATGACGTGACCTTGTCGGGGGGAACGGGCACCCTGTAGGACTACAGAGGCCCGTAACCAGAGCTAGAAACCCCAGGGACCTGTTTGACTTCTCCGGGTCCACTGGGTCTCTTTGTGGGTGCGATTCCTGCAAACAATAGATGGTATCAGAAATTAGTTGAACCATCTGTATACTTACCTATGTCACAATGGCATGACCTCGCTGGGGGAACGGGCCCCCTGTAGGACTGACAGAGGCCCGTAACCAGAGCTGGAAACCCCAGGGACCTGTTGGACTTCTCCGGGCCCACTGGGCGTCTTGTGGGTGCGATCCCTGCAAACAATAGATGACATCAGAAATCAATTGAACCATGTGCATACTTACCTATGTCATGACGGCACAGACCAACCGATACATCTGTAGGGGGAGATTGGCATTGTGGTCGCCGGGCAGAATGTTACTTAATAGCAACGTCATCCATATCCATGTAAAAGTGGTCATGTTGGTGCGCATGATCTACACTCGTCTTTTTGCAGCGGCACGGGTGAAATCTTGCCCCGGTATGCATACTAGATGCGTGATAGCCTCCCTCTCTGGATGTGCTTGCACAGTTGGTCGCCCTCCAATATCAGGGGGTGGCCCAGGAACTGATAAAAGGAAACTACTGGCCCCTTAACCGAGAGCGCAAGTCTCGGTTAAGCATCTAAGGGCAAAGGACCTTATATTCTCTTAAGGTGTGGATATAGAGCACACTGAAAATGAGGACGCGTAGCCCTCTAAAGGTGAGGGCGTGCAGCCCTCTGCAGGCGAGGACATATAGTCCTCTAAAGGTGATAGGTACTAGTACCCAAGGGTCCACCTTTATGAGAAAGCAAGAGATCGACTCATCGAGAAGGCAGGTCATCCAAAAAGATTGGACACGAGATGTAGGAACTCTATGCAGTTAACATGATTTTTAGGGATGCAGACGCATGCAACCTTTGTTGTGAAATTTGGTAATGCTGACCGCACATGAAACAATGCAATGCAATGGAAAGTTGTACAATGTTCATGACATTCTTCCCCTATTTTGTGATTTTGATTTTTTTTTTTTTTTTGGAAAACACAGATTGACTGTCCTTTTGAAAAAGGTGATAATTCATGCAACCTTATCCTATCTTTTGCAAATCTCTCCGGGAACTCCCTAGAGTGTATATCATGTTTGATTTAGTCACTTGACCATTTTGGAGTGACGGCAATGGAGTCGTTTGACGTTTAATCAATCTATTGAAATTCCAGGGTTTGTCTCCCCTTTCTTTGTTTAAAAACATCGACGGGTGAGAACTTTTGATCTGCCCCTATGTTCACTTGAGGCTCATGCACGATGCCCCTCATTGCCTCAGTGTAAGGCTTTGGGGTACCAATTGTTATCTTTCGTCATGACCTTGTATCTGGGAACCTATTGGGTGAAAACTTCTAATCTGCCCCTAGGTTCGCTTGAGGTTTTTGCATGGTGCCTTTCATTGTCCCAGTGTAAGGCTTTGAGGTACAATCGTTGTCTTTCGTCATGACCTTGTAGCAAGGAACCTATTGGGTGAGAACTTCTAATCTGCCCCTAGGTTCGTTTGAGGTTTATGCATGGGGCCTTTCATTGCCCTAGTGTAGGGCTTAGAGGTACCAATTGTTGTCTTGTTTTCACAACCTCGCAGTGAGGAAGAACGAAAGATGCAGTCGATTCTTGCAAAAAGAATTTTCCAAGGACGAGAAATAGTTGAAGGATCTTTCAGTTGATGGATTAAGTCAAATGACTCCTATGTAGAAGCAAGATGTTTTGATGTCTTGATGATGCTAAAGGATCAAGTGCTTCTAAGTTTTACTCAAGACAAGAATCCAAGAAAATCAAGATATATGATCAAGTTGATCTCTAGAATCTTTAAGAAGAAGTTTCCAAATTGAATATACAAAAGGTTTGACCAAAGAATTCTATCATTTCAAATTGAGATTTTCTCTATGGTAATCGATTACCGACAATTGAAAATGTTTTAATTCAAATTTTTAAAACCTGTAATCGATTACACAAGTCTTGTAATTGATTACCAGAGGGGATTTTCAGAAAATAATTGCCAAGAGTCACACCTATTCAAATTTTTTATGAATGACCATCAAAGGTGACTTGGACACACGAACTTAAAGGGAGTCTTCATTCCCCAAAAAAGTTTTATCCTCTCAAAAGATTAAGAGTTTTTCTGAACTGAAATGTTTTATCCTCTCAAAAAGATTCCTTGGTCAACCACTTGCATATTCAATAAGGAATTTTGATTGATCTTCATTTTACAATCTATCTCTTTTAAGAGAGATTTCTTCTTCTCTTTTTCTTATTTCTGAAAAGGGATTAAGAGACCGTGGGTCTCTTGTGGTAGGGGATTCTTGAACACAAGGGAAGGGTTGCCCATGTGTGCATTGTTAATCCGAAAAGAGAGAGTGAAAGTTTAATTGGGGAATAATCTTCGTATCTTAATTCAACCCTCATTTTTCTTAAGTTAACTGAGGCCATTTGTCCAACATCCTATTCTTGATAACTCACTTCTCTCTAAAAAGACAAAATTTCCAGAATGATAAAATGAGGTTACATGAATGTCTTGAAAACACAGTCAATCAAATGCTTTTTTTTTTTAAACTCCCTTTTTTATTTTTATTTTGAAACTTATTTGTTTTGAACTTTACTCGTTGATTTATGGCACCCCCACCAACGTGCAAGACGAGTAATCTCTGATTGAACGGTCTTGGAAGTCCAAACTTAGGAGCACAGGTCGCTTGAGCAAACAGACCAATGGCTTGCACCCACATTCCGGTGAAAGTTGAATAAGCAAAGATGCGTTTGCGAGAGGATGAGGGACAAAGATATCAACTTTATCCATTTCTTTTAACATTGTAACTGTGGTTTACAATAATGGTACAAACTTGAAAATCCTGATGGGTCATTAGAGACATCTAACAACAGCTTTCAAAATTGCCCCATGTGTGGCATCCCTTGTCAATGTCAGGATTTACACGCGATTCTTCTCAAGTTTCAGCCAGCCCGCATCAATTAGACCTTGCACATTACGCTTCAGGCCCCTACAATGCTCAATGGAATGCCCCGGGGCCTCTCCATGACAAGCACACGTTGCGTTCGAGTCGTATTCTTGGAGAAATGGAGGTTGATGAACCTCGGCTAGGGTTATGGCTACCATTGAATTATCAAGTAGATATGGGAGCAAGTCAGCATAGGACACTGGAATTGGGGTGAATTCTAAGGCTTTCTCGCTGTAAAATTCATTTCTTGGTTGGTGTTTTGGTTTACGCTAAAGGTGGTGTTTGTCATTGGAAGTGCGGTAGGTAGGCTTTGTGATTGATTTTAGGGATGGCCTTTGTGGACAACTGGGCGGTGGGTAAGGAGAAGGTTTGTTATTGGCTGAGTAATGACATTGTTGGGTTGGTGGGAAACTTGGTTGTATTGGAATGGCAGTCACAGCACGGGCTTCTCCTTCATCCTTACCCTCTTCATTTGCCCCAGTTTTCTCATTTGTCCAAGCAGGATGACTAAATTTGCCTCTTTTCAGACCCACATCGATCCTTTCACTGGCAAAGACCAAATCCGCAAAGCTTTGAAGGTGCGTAGCCCACCATTTTCCATAGTAGAATACTGGTAATGTGTCTACTATCATTATCATTTTTTTTCTCCGTCATTGAGGTGCCACTTGAGCTACCAGGTTCTTCACCTTTGGGCGTATTCTTTGAAAGATCTGTGCCCCTTTTTGCACATGTTCTGTTGTTGCATCCTATCCGGAACCATATCAAAATTGTACTGATACTACCTAACGAAGGCAAGCATTAGGTCCTTCCAAGAGTGGACTCGAGAAGGTTCCAGGTTAGTGTACCAGGTAACAGCTACCCCAGTAAGATTTTCTTGGAAGGAATGTATCAGCAGTTCCTCATCTTTTGCGCGTGCCCCCATCTTCCGATAATACATCTTTAGATGGTTCTTGGGGCAAGTAGTCCCCTTGTACTTGTCAAAGTCCAGCACCTTGAACTTGGGAAGGGTGATGATATTGGGTACTAGGAACAACTCTTCTAGGTTAGCAAAGGCATAATCTTCACCTCCTTCAATGGCCCTGAGCCTTTCCTCAAGATGACCCAACTTTCCCATTTCTGCCATAGCATGAGGGTTTTTACTTGTCGTGGAATGCAAGAGGTGTAGTTGTGGGTGATACTGAGGGCCTTCCGAATTGTTTTCAAGGGGTATACCACCAACTGCTTGCCCTTCAGTGGCATATCCGAGCCAAGGCTCGAAGTCGGCTAGATTGTGATGGGGAATTTCATGTGTCTCACCCATGGGTTGAGAGACATGTGCATGATCAGTTTGGGGTTGTTGGCTCTCAATGGGTATAGGAGTGGAGTTATTGACATCCTCATTGGGAGTGTATGCCACATTGGGTGGTGTATAGTTGGGAGGCAGGCCATATGGCGGGAAGGCGTGCTCGTTTTGAATTTGCACATCATGGGGGCCGCCCATACTTCCCAAATCTTTGCTTACCATAGTTGAGGTTGGATGATTCATTTGGTTGAGGCCAGATTGGGGCATCGGATTCACCTTAGCAACAGTGCTGGTAGCGGCAACTGCAACTGCACTGGCTTCCATTATCTTCTTCATGATCATCATGGCCTCCATTATCAAGGCCATTTGCTCTTTCATGGCCTCCATGTCGGCCTTCATCTTCTCTTGTACCTCCTCTGCTTTACCCATTACTCTAGCTCTAGCACAGGTTCGGTGAGGGCACCGTAAAGCATGCTTTTTTTTTTCTTTTTGATAACAATGATTAAGTTCTTTTTTTTTCAAGGAAAGAATGCAATGAGCAATGCAACCAATGAACAACATGGATGTATGCGAATGATGCACAGTTGAAGTATTGCAAATTTGTACACTGGATATGGGGTTGAATCAATTTAGATTTTCAACATGGTCCATGACATCTTCGTCAAGGTGAAACTGGAAGTAATAGGGACATCAGCAGCCCTAAATGTGTTTGGCAGTAGACGAAGGAGCGATGTAACATGATCCATCTTTTGCCCCAATTTTTGCAAGATGGTTACTTCCATACTTCAACTTGACTCGATGAACCTTTTCGTAAAAGCACGAGCTTGGTTCAACCCCATAACCCAGAGAATAGCAATTTTGATCGCCAATACTTTAACAACATTTCATAGGGATGAAAGACTCGAGAATACGCATGCTATGCATGGAAAATGTAATTATGAGATTGAGATGCCCGAAGGGACATCCTTTATTAGGTACCATGCTCAATCATTTTGTTTTTTTGTTCGTGTTTTTTTTTTTAATTTTAGAAATGGGTTTATGATCCCAACATGGTTGGCTCATGGTACCTAACACATGCAACTAAGAATGCATCATGAATTTTCATGCTTCCCCTTTTTTTGTTTTTGTTTTGTAGAGGAAAATACAAGGATCATGTATGAGCAAACATGTAGAACAAAAAGTATGTTGAACGCATACGCATGATGATGCAATGACTCATGCAAAATGGGAATGTGATAACGGACAAATGCAGGAACGATATGTTCATTATGATGCTGAAGAGATGTTTATGTGGTGCATGATATGAATGCATTTACGGACACGAGAGCCCGGAAAATTATCTCTCCTTATTGCGCATTTGGGGGGCGCAGTGCCCCATGTGTGCAGTTAAGAAGACGATATGGATCTTCCGGCTTCCCATGACAAAAGACGAGACCCACATACAACGCATGTGTGACGGTAAGATGCAGATGCGCATGCATGAAACGGAAAGAAAACAACACAAAGGGGGAATTCACACATACGAGACTGCAGAGATCCAACTTTAATGCTACGTTTTGGGCATAATGGCGCCTCAACGTAGTATTAAAAAGGTTATGTATTACTCTAAAGAAACCAAACATCACTAGCAAAACTATAAACCAGTGCTATTTACCAAAAAATGCATGAGAACGAATGGCACGGAGCGTGTTTGCTCTTTGCCCCTATTTGGGAACCTATAGGACAATATCTAGGGGTCTCTAATAACTACTCCCCACAATTCATAACTCACACGGCTGTTTTCTAGAGGTATCATCACTCAAGATAATAATATTGTGGCGGTATGGAATACCAGCGACAACACATTATAAAGAGAGAAAGCTCTAGACGAGGTTTCACTATTATCAAGCAAGTCGGAGACCTAGCATGATGATAGATTCACCTCCACTCCTTAAATTCCCATGAACCCGGGTATAGGGCCCCTTTTTTACTCAAACCCGTGGGTGCTTAGAATGCAGTGTAAAGAATGTGAAATAGATAACAGTTATTTACATTTTGCACAGTTCAACAAATGCACACACGAAGTTTCACAAATCCACAATTCCTTAAAATAGGCCTAACTCACAAAAATAATCCCCAGTGGAGTCGCCAACTGTCGCAACGTGCCCTTCGCGGGCGAGCAAGGGCGAGGCTCACGGGTGCGCTTTCCAAAGGAGGAAAGATGCGCGGAGTTGCCACCAACATTTATTTGTGGAAAACGTCGGAAAAACCGAAGGAAACCGGTCAAAATGAAAATTCTAAGTTCGGGAGTTGTATTTACGCTTGAGGAAGGTATTAGCACCTCTTACGTTTGTCTCGAAAGACAACAACCTATTTTTAGAATTGTGGAATTGTGTTATCTTAACTTTTATTTCTTTTTATTTTTTGAGGTCGACAAAAGCGGGGCTTTTGCTCCTACGTACCCTCCTTTGGAGAGGAAATCAGACCTACGTAGTTCTTTCTTATGCGTGAATCAAGCGATTCTTTTTACTTGAAGGGTGATCATTTTAAGGCGTTGGACCTTAAAAATGATCCATTTACTTGGTAAGAAACTGAAATGATAAACTTTCAAAACCCTATTTTTGTGGACGAGCTTGACTAGGCGAGTTGATTTTAGCCTTAATTTCACTTTAGTTATTTAGTCAATTCAATTAAGAATGAGAAATCCCAAAGAGAAAACGTCCGATTGATCTTTCGCTTTTATTTTACTAAAAGGTATTTTTTGATTATTATATTATTATTTTACCTCTTTTTTTATTTCCAACGTGATTACGGCACGACCGAACGGTCAGAATTCATTTTAACCAAAATTAACGGATGACACAATTCAAACGATCGGTGGAAATTTATTTTATTTTTAGATTAGGCGAGAAATGACTTAAATAAATGGCTTAAGCACGTCAAAAGGGGGTATAAAAAGTAAATGAAAACGAGAATAAAAATACATGAAACACAATGTGGACCACCACGGGTACATATAATGAATTGAAAAGCTTGGTTTGAGGTACTTACCCGTTGAAGACTGAAGAAAACGAAGAACGAACGGTGAATCTTGAAGAACGGTCGAGAATCTTCGCGTAATTACTCACGGAAACATTACGGAAACGTTACGGAAGCGCCTCGACTTAGATTTTCTTCACGGAACTAATTTTCCTCAGCAAATTCGAAAGAGAGAGAAGTGCCTAAGGGGCTGAACCCTTTTCTTCTTCACTTCTCCCCCTATTTATAGCAAAATAGGGGAGAAGTTTGCTGCCCAGCTCGCCCAGGCGAGCAAGGTTGCTTCCTCCAGAAGCAACAGCCTTCTGGAGGAATCTTCTGGAGGGCCCAAGTGGGCCTGGTTGCTATTTGCACCCCCCTTTTTTTTACTAAATGCACCCCCTTTCTATTTTTTTGTAATTCTTTTTCCGTAACGTTACGAAACTTTACGAATTTCGTAACGATACTTATTTTCCTTCCGTAAGGTTACGAATCCTTACGGATTATGTATTTACTCTTTTTTACCTTTCGAAGAAGTTACGGAAACTCACGGATTGCGCAAAAACACCTCTTTTCAACTTCCGCCATAATACGGAATTTCACGGATCGCGCAAGCCTGCTTCCTTTTGATTTCTGAGACGTCTCGGGACTTCATTTATTGTGCAACAAAGGACGCCAAGTATCTCAAAGCGGCTAACCAAAGGTTGCATGTTATCAAGTAATAATCCCCGGACGAAATTAGGGTATGACAATACCCATTAGGTATGATAATACCAGTGCAATTAATCTTTCCAAAAATCTAGTTCAACATTCTAGAACCAAGCATATAGAAATTAGGCACCATTTTCTAGGAGATCATGTTCTAAAGGGAGATTGTGTGCTAGAATTTGTTGATGCAAAGAATCAGCTTGCTGATATCTTCACAAAACCTCTCCCCAAAGAAACATTCTTTTCCATTAGAAGAGAATTAGGCCTCTTATATATTAGTGATTTGGATAAATAAGGATTGATTGGTTGATTGAAATATTTGTGGTTAATGATTGATTGATTGTATTTGATTCTAAGATTTTGATTGTGTTTGATTGGTGTGTTATTGTGTGATTGATGCTTGTTTCATTGAATTAAATAAGTATCAGTATTGATGATTGATATAGTTAGATGTTTTTAGCATAGACATAGATAATTTTTAGAGGAAAAAGCCTAGTTAGTGTTCTGGTAATCGATTACCATTATGTGTAATCGTTACACAAGAACAGGTAGCCTGTAATCAATTACAGCAACTTGTAATCGATTACCAGAAGGCTAAGTGCTCCTGTAATCGATTACCAAATCTTGTTATCGATTACAGAACGTCATCTTCTATAAATAGACACGTTTCAGAAGCTGCAGCCACGAAAACTTCAAGCTACGGCACCCCTTTTCTCCCAAAACTTCCAACCATCATATCTCACTCGTTTCTCAACCAAATCACCTCCCACAAAGCCCATTTTTCATCATTTTTTATTCTCTTTCATTCCAACCGATCAAAATCTTCAATAACTTTATCAAATGGCAGAATCATCCAAGAAGCGTAAGGGTTCATCCACCTCTGTTGCAGCAACTCGAACACCACGTCCCGGGGCCACCGGAGCATCCCCGACACCAATTCTACCCTCCTTGTCATCCTCTACACTGTTTTCATCTTATGAATAGTGTATCCAGTACTCCTTTCTCTTTCAATCACGTCAAATTCTTGATCCCAAATATCTTGACCTAGAATTCTTTGATGGGGAAGCATTTGATTGCTATCAAGTGTTTCAAAACACTGGTATGATTCCATTTATGTCATTAAATGTACCATATTATCCTGAATTAGTCCAAGTCTTTTATTCAAATTTTCAAATTCAGGGTAGCACATTAATTTCTAAAGTGCATGGCATATCAATGGTTATTGATGAATCTATTTTCTTTTCATTGACACATCTGCCCAGTCAAGGTGCACCTTTTGAGGGCACCATTGTTGATGACTGGAAGTTTGATTACTCCAGTCTTGATGCCCGCCGTATGGTCTGCAATGATCAGGCGGATATGACCGGCAAATTTCTTGCCGATTCATTGACATTCAATTGTTGCATCATGCACTACATCATTGTTCGCATTCTATTACCCAGATCATCAAACTTAGCTCAAGCCTCTGAAGAGGATTTAATATTGATGTGGGCTTTTCACACTGGTTGTCCAATTGACTGGGCCCATTTGATCAGATACTGCATGCATAAGGCATTGTGGTCAAATGCACCTTTGCCTTATCCACAGCTTGTTACTTTTTTTCTTCATCATTTTCAAATTCCCTTAGATAATGAGCCATTTGTGAAAGTCAAATGCTCCTTTGCTATTGGTGTCGGTGCGGTAACCTCCTTAGGCTACCGTAAGGACATGGATGGGCAATGGTTGATGAAGGATGTGCAACCTCCACAAGACAAACGTACTCCCTCTCCTCCGCCTCAACAAGATGACTCTTCCGCCCTCATGCATGAAGTTCTTTCGTAATTATGAGGACTCCGCACCTATGTTTGTGAGCACTTTGATTCCTTGGATGGCCATATCGATGCCATTGATGCTCACTTTGTAGGCATGGATACCCGCATCACTCAGCTTGAGGAGGATATAAGTTATGTTCGTCAATGCTTCGACCTTCCACCACCATCTTCATAGATTTAGATTATTATTATATTTGATTTTACGTCGTGTATTTGGCTATGTTTTATGACATTATTCTCTGAACTTTGGTTATGTTTAAGTATTTGGCACTTAGTTATTTACGACTAAATTATGTTTGATTTCGACTTGTGACTGATTATGACTGTGTTATTTTCTGCCTTATGTTAATTTCCACATACTTTGGCCTTTTGATGTTGCCAAAGGGGGAGAGAAACGAGGCTTTGAAGCTTAGAAATCAAGAAATTATAAATCCCAAAACATAAGGGGAGTATGGTATGAGTGAATTTTCTATCTTGTATATATTCTATCTTGTATCTTGATTTCAGGAATTAAATTGTCATCATCAAAAGGGGGAGATTGTCGAAGCAAAGACATTTTGATGTTTTGATGATGCCAAAGGATCATGCACTTCTCAAGTTTAATTCAAGACAAGAATCCAAGAAATTCAAGATATGTGATCAAGATAATCTCTAGAGACTTAGGAAGGGAATTCCAAGTTGAAACAACAAGAGGTTTGGCCAAAGAATTTAAGCTAAAATGTTTTTACAAAATATTTACTCTCTGGTAATCGATTACCAGAGGATGTAATCGATTACCAGTGGCAAAATACTTCCTGAAATGCTTTTAAAATGATTTTGAATACTTTTGAAAGCATGTAATCGATTACTAGCAGTTGAAACTATTTATAACAACTATTAGAAATTTGAATTCAAATTTTACAATGTGTAATCAATTAGACTTGGTTGGTAATCGATTACCAGCAGTTATTGAATGTTTTTAATTCAAATTTTAAAGCTTGTAATCAATTACACAAGTCTTGTAATCGATTACCAGAGGAGATTTTCAGAAAATATTTTCCAAGAGTCACATCAGTTAAGTTGGTATTTGAATGGCCATCAAAGGTCTATATATATGTGACTTGGAACACGAATTTGATTAGAGTTTTTCTGAACAAAAATTCTTATCCTCTCAAAAGCAAAATTGTCTTATCCTCTAAAACATTCCTTGGCCAAAACACTTGCAATTCAATAAGGAATTATTTGAGTGCTTCATTGTTCAATCTATCTCTTTCAAGAGAGGTTTCTTTTTCTCTTCTTCTTACTTCTGAAAAGGGATTAAGAGACTGAGGGTCTCTTGTTGTAAAGAAATTAGAACATAAAGGAAGGGTTGTCCTTGTGTGGTTCAGAACTTATAAAGGGTTTTTACAAGATAGTGAAACTCTCAAGCGGGTTGCTTGGGGACTGGACGTAGGCACAAGGGTGTGGCCGAACCAGTATAAAACTGAGTTTGCACTTTCTCTTCCCTTAAACTCTTTTATTTATTGTTGCTTTACATTTACATTCAGATTGGTTATTTTGAATCATCTTTTAGAAATCTATCTTTAAGGGAATTTGGAACTTGCATTAAAATCAAAGTAGAATTTTAATTGGGGAAATAGTTTGTAATATCTTAATTCAACCCCCCTTCTTAAGATATCGGAGGTCACCTGTCTAACAATATATCCAATGGTGCCAACTACACTAGTTGTGTCTAGCACTTGGTCATGGCTATAAAGCCTTGCTAGTCCAAAATCACCCAAACGAGCATTGAATTCACCATCTATTAGAATATTGCTTGATTTCACATCTCTATGGATCACCACTTGCTCCCACTCTTCATGAAGATATAATAACCCTGTAGCTACACCTTTGAGAATATTGAATCTCTTGTCCCAATCCAAAGCAAAATTTATGTTGAATCGGAAAGAGTCAAGACTCATATTTTGGAATGTAATCATAAATTAGGAGAAGGTCATTATTTTGCTTGCACCATCCTTGAAGGTTGACCAAATTCTTGTGCCTCAATCTCCCTAATCTTTCAATCTTAGCTACAAATTCCCTCATCCCTTGCATTGGACTTCTCATGATCCTTTTGATAGCAACCTCAGTTCCTGTGTTAGGCAACACACATTTGTACTCAGCACCAAAGCCTCTGACTTCAATTAGCAGGCTCATTATGAAATCTTTGTTGTTATGTGAAGATCTCTATATCTGAACCTGTGAGGACAATCTAGCTCCCAGCCTTCAAGGGTTTCAAACATTATGTATCTCTTATAGAGTGTCACAATAAACAACAACACTACTAGAAAATAGACTTTTAACATCAGTTATTAAGGACTGACAACATCAGTTTTTTAAAAAAAAATATCGGTTTTTTAAACAATAGGCTTTAAAACAAAAAATGATGTTGTGGTTAACTAACAACATTGATTTGTCTAAAAACTGATGAAACCAATGTTATCAGTCAATCACAACATCGATTTTTCTAAAATCCAATGTTGGTGAGTAGAAAAAAATCATCATTTTTTCTAAAACCGATGTTGTTTTTTGGAATTTTTTTTAATATGTTGTCTGTTTTTTTAATTAACCTGCAAATTGAAAAGCAGAACCAATCTAGACAGTTTTCAAATAGTCTTTATCAGGCAGTTCAAATTTTGTCCATAATAATTGAATATTTACTATCGATTAAAAGAAATATTTAAAGTAATGAAAGTCATTACTTAATATCATTTGTAACCTAATATAAATTTGCATAACTCTATAGGGCATTGGATAGAAGAATCCAAGAAGATTAGGCCAGAGATGCAAGAGAAGGCCCTAGGGTTCTCATGAGCTTTAGGGTAGATTTCGGGCCCATGGGCTAAGTATGAGCCCACTTATCTTTGTACATATTAGATTAAGGTTTCATTATTTTTGGGCCTTGTATTTAGGGCTCCATAATGTAGGTAGGGTACCCTAGAAATGTAAGATTTTTCAACCCTTGTATTTTAGGGCACCTAGACTAGTTTTTGTATTTGGGGTAGTTTTGTAATTTTACATGCATTAAGTGAATATTTAATGTGTATGCTGGAAAATAAATTTAATTGAATTGGGAAAAAACCAATCCAATTAAATTTTAGAGGGGGAGGTGAGCATTTGCTTGCTACACTACATTGCCACATCATGAGGCAGGTAAAGCATGAAGGACATGCACAAAGTGTGATTATATAATGTGACAATGAGGTGTAGCAAGCAAATGTTCACCTCCCCTCTAAAATTTAATTGGATTGACCTTTTCCCAATTCAATTAGATTTATTTTCCAACACACACATCAATTTTTCACTTAATACATGTGAAATTACAAAACTACCCCTAATACAAAAACTAGTCTGGGTGCCCTAAAATACAAGGGCTGAAAAATCCTATATTTCTAGGGTACTCTACCTACATTGTGGAGCCCTAAATACAAGGCCCAAAAGAATGAAACCTTAATCTAATATGTACAAAGATAACTGGGCTCATACTTATCACATGTGCTTGAAATCCACCCTAAGGCTCATGAGAACCCTAGGAACTTCTCTTGCATCTTTGGCCCAATCTTCTTGGAGTCTTCTATCCAATGCCCTTGGGGTGTAGGATTGTATCATTCCCTCCCCCTTGAAAAGGATTTGACCTCAAATCCAGAGGTTCTTAAAACTCTAGACTTCTTCCCTCAACACCTATAAAAAGAATAAAAACATATATATTAGTGGTGTTTGGCTTGTTGGAGTAAGGTAAGGTCTGAAAACCCATTTCCTGGGCATCTTCCCATGAGAGAACATGGTTCCTCACCAACTCAATGAATGGTGCTACAAGTATAGAAAAATATGGGACGACCCTTTTGTAAAAGTTTGTTAAGTCATGAAAGCCCCAAATTTTCCTTATACTTGGTGGAGTGAACCACTCAGGAATTACCTTTATTCTCTTAGGGTTTGTGGAAACCCCTTAATCACCATTTAAAAAATTAGGGAAAGTAATGCAATATAACGTACCTTTTTTATATTCTCATGTTGATTACTCCTATAAAAAGTATGACAAACCTAAGGTGTCCCATATAAGCACCTAGGTTTGTATTGAAACAAAAAATAAGAACAAACCAACCTACTAAGTCCCTATGTACATAAATCATGAAAATGTTGAGTGCATGAATGATTTTACAAAAGAGGGTTGCACTACTAAACACATTCATCATACCACCTATTTTAGGAATTTGTTGCCTAATAATACCTATTTTGGGCACCAACAAAGCACAAGGATTTAAGCTCTTACTAACCAAACCCTCATCCAACAACTCCTTTTACTTGAGGAATAACCTTAAGCCCAAGAGGTGTGACAGTGCTAACAAGTGTCTTTTGACAAAGGAGAAAATGTGGAGGTTTTCTAAGAGGGAAAGTTTCTTTAATGTTTGTCTTTAATTCAAAATGAATTTCCTTCTTAGCTAACCTCTTGGAGGAGACACTTACTGATGTGAACCTGAGTAGGAGCGGATCGTTTGATACAGGCTACGGAGGTTTGGATGACGCCACTTCCGATGAAGGAAGATAAGTCAGGGTAGACGCCACAAGGATTACCTTGATAAGTCTGAGATTGGTTCTACAAGGAACTCAGAGAGAAACTCTCACCAAATTTTATCAAATGCCAAAAGTCCCTTTATTGAAAACAAAAACAAATACTTATAGTGTATATGAACAAAAAGATAAAAATAGACATGGGCCTTCTAAACAGTTTGGGCCAAAATTACAATAAAAATAAATTATAACTAAAAACTTATTTAACTTGGGCCTTCAAGTTAGTTTGGACCTTCAGCAACAATTAGTAGTCTTGGTAGTGCCTCTGCCTCTGGGCCTTCATCTTTCTCCACTTGGGCCTTCAATCATCATCAATGGCAGCTATACAAATGACCAGCCTTGTCTCTATGATGTGTTGGGCTTGTTTAAGTCTGCCTTTGGTCATGGGCCCTTCAAGTGCTTCATGGTCCTTGCCCTTGGTTATGTCCCCATCACTTACCTCCTTACACTCTTCCTTAACCATTAATGGTTGTCCTTCTTCTTAAGGGTAGATTTCTTCACTAGATTCTTCCTATTTTGCTTCTTCACTTTCACTAGAGGAAGGTGAAGTAGCAACCTCATCTTGACTACTATAAATGTCTTGGCCCCTCATAATCATAGTTTTCTTGGTGGGGCATTGAGAAGTAATGTGTCATCTTTCAAAACATTTAAAGCACTTTATAGAGCTAGTCTTCTCTTGCATACTAGCCTTAGGGGGTTGCTTTTCTATTGTCTTCCCCTTATCATCTTTGGGCTTAGAAGGTGTTGCCCCTAATATGCCTAGACCTTGGTTTTTCTTTGGATAAGAGTGAAAGCCATAAGATTTTGAAGTAGACTTTCTTTTAAGTTGTTGCTCTACCCTTATTTCTCAATCTAAGTAAGCCTCTACATTGTCCTTCCCATGGAAGTATGGGAGGTTAATGTTAGCCTCTTGAGGCTTTCTTTCCTTTTCTCTCCTATGGGAGTAAGGTCTAAGATGTGACCTATGCCTTCCTTCATAATAGTCACGAAGTTCTTCACTTAGGCTCTTATCAGAGTCATGACTACTATAGGTGGCATGTATTTCTTTCCTTAACTCTTTTAGTATTTTTCTTCTTTCTTCTTACCTTATTTGTTCCCTCTTATCTTGATTTATTTCTAGCCTTTCTTTTCCTCTTTTCTTTCTATTTTTTCATTCCATAACTTGAGGGAACTTAACTCATCTAAGATTCTAGATAGAGGGTCCTTATGACTAGTACCCTCACCATTAACACTAGATGAATGATGACTCATGTTGGTTCCTAAGTTGTGGTTCTCTCTTGTTGGGGGTTTGCAAAAGATAAAATCTAGGATTCAAAAGAACCCAAGATAAGCGTGATAAGCAAGAAGAAAGTATCATGCAATAACAAGATAAACTATGTGTGACTAGTAAAGAAACCAAGCTATGAAAGTAAGCAAGAAATTAAAGTGCAAGAAATATAAAGTAGGCGAATCCTAAGAGTGTTTGGATGACCACATTTAAGGTTCCCAACAAAACACTCACTATCCTAAGGGAAAATTGCCTAAAATTATTACACAGAAATGGAAGTTTGGTAACCTATTGGAGGCTCCCAACACACTTCCAACGAAATGTCTTTTTGTTACAAAATTTGAAAGCAATGAAGGTAAGCAAATTGTCAATTACAAAATTACACGATAGTCCTCAATTTTGGTGGTTGTGCTCTCTTTGGTGATTCACTCAATTTAGAGTGCTTCTTAGTCCAATAGCTCTTAAGGTGGTTGGCCTCTTGCTTCTTGACTCAAATTCTTCAAGGGGTGACACCAATCCTCCTTTCCAATTTCCTATATGGCAACCCACAAACAAGGAAACAAAGAGACAAGCAATAACCAAAGACCAAAAAAGGAAATTAAAGATAAAACCAATAGAGTTTTAACAAGACAAATTTTCAAGGATTATTCAACAATTAAAGCAATGAAAAACACATAAAAGCAAGTTAGGACTCAAAGAGAAACGTAGAATGGCTCTAGAGTAGAGTAAAAAAAAAACAAAAAAAAACTCAAGAAACCTCTAGTTTTGGCACTTTTTTTCACACTAATTTTCAATTGAAATTTCAGAACTAAGATTGGTATAAAATATGAACAAATTATAGAACAAATTTCAAGCCAAAACAACAAGCACACTTCCCTTTCACTTTTTTTCCTAGACACTGATTTTCCTGCCAACTTGTGTGATTTTTAGTATTTTTTCCTTTTATCCAAATCACTTGGTTCTTTTTTATAATTTTTTTCCATATGTCTAGAAAATTCATTAAAAATTTCAGCAAAAAATTCACATTGAAAAATTCCCAATAAGTTTTACAAGTACGTATGTTCAAGCTGCTAGCACCAGTGATTTCAACCTAGAAATCAAGAGTAGTGTTTATGTTGCTTAAGGCTTGGATAATTACAATTTGTGTTTGCTTATGCTCAAATGTCTTGAATAACACAATTCAAGAGATATTAATACTTATTTTTATTCACAAATCCAGCCACAACTCAACACCAAAACTCAATTTCTTCAAAGGCATCATATAGGAAACTTAGAAAACAAAATGAAGTTCAACAACAAGACTACTTCTAGGAATTGATTTAGAACATGCTATGAACTAAATAACATGCATGAATTAGACTCAAAATTCAAAAGATAGGCTAAGAATGAAAAGAATACATGAACAAATGTATCTAGAATTCAATCAACAAAATCAAAATTCAACACAAACTTAGTACATAATGTGACAATTATTATGACTAAACATGACTCTAAGACAACATGGACTAAGTGATTTACATTTATATTTTTGTGTTTTTTTTTTCTAATCAATATTTTGGAAGAAAATTTAGATCTAAAGGTTCAACACAAGAAGATTATGACTGAAAATGATGGAACCTAAAATCAACACAAAAACATGAGTCAAGAGTAGATCTATAAAATTTGAACCATAGAAATACAAAAACAAGTGTAGATCTAAGATTTAATAGGTTTATTTTTTTTAATCTACTTTAAACAGTACCAAACCACAAGACAATGGAGGATATACATGGAGAATAAGATGAAGAACAAGGAATTAAAGTGAATTCACCAAACAAAAAGATAGAGGAAGCAAAAGAACATCACCTAGATGAAGATGCTCTTGATACCACATGATGTAACTCATTGTGGAGCTTGTAAGCCTTGCATCTTCTTCATCAATGGAGTCTTTTGCTTCTTGAAGACTAATGGCAACAGAATGAAGAAGGAAGAGAGATGATTAGAGACGCCGCTTCAAGGAGAAGATGAGTCAAGAAGAAGCTTACCACCATAGGAAGTCATGAATAAGAGTTTGAAGGTAGGAGAAGATGAGTGGAGGGAAAGGAGAGAAGGAGAACGAAATTTTGTGCCTCAAATGAGGTTTTAACTTTGAAGTGTAATTCTCAAATGATTAAAGTTTAAAAAAAATGCACACACATGACCTCTATTTATAGTCTAAGTGTCACACAAAATTGGAGAGAATTTTGAATTTCTATTCAAATTTCACTTGAATTTGAAATTGAATTTGTGGAGCCAAAATTTCACTAATTATGATTAGTGAATATTAGCTATGGTTCAGCCCACTAATCCAAGATCAAGTCCAAGATTCTCCACTAAGTGTGCTTAGGTGTCATGAGGCATGTAAAGCATGAAGAACATGCACAAAATGTGACTATATGATGTGACAATGGGTTGTAGCAAGCAAATGCTCACCTTCTCCTCTAAAATTTAATTGGATTGACCTTCTCCCAATTCAATTAAATTTATTTCCCAACACGCACATCAAATATTCACTTAATACATGTGAAATTACAAAATTACCCCTAATACAAAAACTAGTCTAGGTGTCCTAAAATACAAGGGTTAAAAAATCCTACATTTCTAGGGTACTCTACCTACATTTTGGATCCTTAAATACAAGGCTCAAGAATAATGAAACTTTAATCTAATATGTACAAAGATAAATGAGCTCATATTTATCTCATGGGCCCGAAATCTACCCTAAGGCTTATGAAAATCCTAGGGTATTCTCTTGCATCTCTAGCTCTAATCTTCTTGGAGTCTTCTATCCAATGTCCTTGGGTGGTAGGATTGCATCACTAACCAATATGAAAAAGACCTCATTTTCTTTTGCAGTTTTAGAGACTTCTCCGAGACTATTGCCCTCCTTACAAGTTGCAAAATCTTCAAAGACGCGTGCGTCCTTTGGCACGAGAATAATGATGCGATAAGAGGTGTGAGATGGATGCAACCAAGCTAGCTAGAATAGGGGAGTAAAAAAAATAATAAGCCATCATTTTAATTTTTAAATTAAAGTGCTTAGCGTAGATATATTAGTTTTCATTTCCCACAATAACAATAATTCCCTCGCTCCATGTGTTCATTAATAGAGAGAATTAATTAAAATGGAAGAATACATGAATTGGTTTTAACATCCTATTATGATAATTTATTTACACGTCCACAGTCCAAGGCAAGTCATGAGCATCTGATGTTATAGATTAGTCAAGAGGTTAAGCCTTTTGCCAAAGTGTAAGTTTTTATACAGCCACATGAAGTAGTATATTCCCACTTCATTTTCACGGGGACTCATTACTTAATAATCTGGTGATCACCAATGGTAAGGTCAGATTTCTAGCTTCATCTACATAGCAAACAGGTAGAAAGGAATTGACTTTTTCATTTGAATCATAAGTTCTTGTTGAAAGTGATCTACAAGCATTTGGTATCACGTTGCCTTTGTAAGCCCTACAAATATAGGTCACAAAATTTTGGTAGTCCTACAACCACAGGAAAAAGGAAAAAGAGGTTAGCCACAATTCACTTGGATTGTAGAATATCTCACATTTATCACAAACCTCTTGGAGTGCTTGGTTGTTGACAACCACCCATGGAACAAATCTATGGGGAGGATTAAGCTGAGCAGTTTCCTTTGCATACTTTTGGTCAATCTGTTTGTTAGACATAAAAAGAGTTGACATATAATTTGGTCCCTAAAATTTACATGCTCAGTTATTTTAGTCGTAGAGTAATTTTGTTCCTAGAAATTAGTCTTTTGAAGATGAAATTAAGAAATAACAAGAGAAAAAGAACTAACAGCTTTCCCATTTCCATTTGTGTAGCAATCAATAGGAGATGTGCCCAACCCAGTCATTTGGAAGCAGTTAACCCATTGGTTATGTCTCCCCTCTAAGGTAAGACGCTCCAAACACCGTACAAATCTGAAATGCTGCACCTGCATCATAATTGTGTATGAATGCATTATACACTATAATACACTTGCATAGTGCGTGCATGCACAACTATTTGGCTTTTCTATACTATGGCTAGGTAGCAATGACTAATTAGTGTGTCCTACTTGAATGATAGCCTTCCATTAAAATCATTGCAAAATTAGCTGATAAAATTAAGCTATTAAGAAATCCAATTAACAGTGTATTATTAATATTTAAGAGGATTTGCTTCGTAGAACAACAGAAAGTGTTAAGAGAAAATTAAAATTTCCCTGTAGGAACTCTACCACGTCTGGATAGATTGTAATAGCGCAAGCCTCGATCGTGTTTAGAAAGCATTCATCATCTCCATGCTGCAATTATTCAAATAAAAAAATTGAAAAATGATAGTGAAAATAAATTATAAAACAAAAAATAAGAACAAGTTGTTTTCATTAAAAAAAAAAAACAAGAATAGACATTATTTATATTTCATATGGTACTAAAAAAACAAGATTTTGCCTCTTTTTTTTTCTTTGTTCTCTTTTACTTGCAGGGGATTTGTCCAATGGGGCAATTTCCACTAACAAATAACAAAAAGACCACATGCTGTGTGGTCAGTGAATTCTACCAGTCGACAGAAGATTGTGTTTTTGGTCAACCAATTACTACATAAATTATTCATAATTATCCTTTATCACACAATAATTATAGATTATGGTGATTGAAGACAAATTCACATGCAATTGGATCACACAATATATGTGGACTCCATTACAATAAAGAGACAAATTTAAGATCAGTTTGGTTTGCATTTTCATTTTTTGTTTTTATTTTTTGAAAGTTATTTTCATTTTCAAAACATTAAAATTCTGAAAACATGTTTGGTTTGACTTATTGTTTTCTACTTTCAAGAAATAAAAACATTGAAAATGCATTTTCAAAAGGAAATGTATTTTTAGATTTGTTTAAAATTACATTCTTTGCCTCCGCATTTTCAATTTACACAATCAATAAAATTATCGTAGAAGTTAATTTGTGATTGAATGATAATATAAAATTATAAAACTGTTTTACAATACAAAATATATCTTTCATAGATTATAAATGGGAGTTATTATTGTCACTATAAAAATTGCTATGGAGACTATCAAAATGTTTGAATTTATTTTATTACCTTTAGTTTCATTTCCCCACACCCCCCTCACCTTCCCCTCCCTATGTTTTGTGGAAGCAAAGCTTCTTGATGAATCAACAATGATTCAAAGGTATTTTGATGATAACAATGATGACAACAAAAGATGATGACAAAAAGCTCAAGAGAATCAAAGAACATCCATCTCAAGAAAATCTAGAACAAGTCAAAGAATTCAAGAATCAAGAAGAATTCAAGACTCAAGAAGAAAGCCTACAAACAAGAATCAAGATTCAAGATCTCAAGAATCAAGATCAAGATTCAAGACTCAAGATTCAAGAATGAAGAAAAGACTCAATCAAGATAAATATTAAAAAGTTTTTCAAAACTTTGAATAGCACATGAGTTTTTGACAAAACCTTTACCAAAGAGTTTTTACTCTCTGGTAATCGATTACCATATTGTTGTAGTCGATTGCCAGTAGCAAAATGAGTTTGAAAATGTTTTCAAACTGAATTTACAATGTTCCAAATATTTTCAAAAGGCTGTAATCGATTACAATGTTTTGGTAATCGATTACCAGTGCCCTTGAACGTTGAAATTCAAATTTAAATGTGAAGAGTCACATTGTTTCATTCAAAAGCTTTGTGCAATCGATTACACATATTTGGTAATCGATTACCAGTGTTTGTTTCTGAAAAATCTAAAGATGTAACTCTTCAAAAAGGTTTTGACTCTTTCAAATGGATTTTAAGCTTTTCTAAAAGATATAACTCTTCTGAATGACTTTCTTGACCAGACATGAAGAGTCTATAAAAGCAAGGCTTTATTTTGCATTTTGAATCAATTAATTCCAAGTCTTTCTAACAATCTCTTACAATCCTTTACAAGTCTTGAATCTCTTTGAACTTCTTCTTCTTCTTTGTACCAAAAGTTTTCTGAAGTTTTCTAGTTTTTCCAAACCTTGAAAACTTGTGTTATTCATCCTTTCCATTCTCTTCTCCCTTTGCCAAAAAGAATTCGCCAAGGACTAATCGTCTGAATTCTTTTTGTGTCTCTCTTCTCCCTTTTCCAAAAGAAGGAAGGACTAATCGCCTGAATTCTTTTGTGTCTCCCTTCTCCCTTGTCAAAGAATTCAAAACGACACAGTCTGAGAATTCTTTTGATTCTTCCCATTCCCTAATACAAAAGCGTTCAAAGGTTTAACCGCCTGAGAATTCTTTTGTATCCCCATTCACAAAGTATCAAAGGTGTAACAACCTAAGATCTTTGTCTTAACACATTGGAGGGTACATCCTTTGTGGCACAAGTAGAGGGTACATCTACTTGGATTTGACTGAGAACAAGAGAGGGTACATCTCTTGTGGATCAGTTCTAGTGGAGGGTACATCCACTAGATTCAAAGAGAACAAGGGAGGGTACATCCCTTGTGGATCTTTGCTTGTAAAAGGTTTTTTACAAGGTTGAAAGAAATCCCAAGGACCGCAGGTTGCTTGGGGACTAGAGGTAGGCACGGGTTTGTGCTGAACCAGTATAAAAATCCTTGTGTGTTTGTTTCCTTCTTCCCTACTATTTTACTTTCCGCTATGCATTTAATTTCCGCTTTTACTTTCATTTAAGTTTCTCTTCTACTCCTCTTTCTCTTAACAATTTAGTAAAAGCCTCAAAAGAGTAATTTTTAATTAGTAAAGGTTTAGGAATAATTAATTCAACCCCCCCCTTCTTAATTATTCTGAGGCCACTCGATCCAACATGTTTAGCCACTCTCTTCTCCCATTTCCATTATCTCACCTTAAAAAAAATTCATCATTGAGGTCATCTTCGTGGACACCATCCTTTGCAATTGTCATCACATTGTTCTATCCTTTTCCAAATTTGATCTAAGAAAGGCAGAGAGAGATTGATTCCTTTGTTCACCATTGGAGTACAACGAGTCAGACACTACCACTGTGGACTTTGCTCGATCTGTTCAAACGGCAGTGGCTCTGCCTTCACCTTCGAGTCAAATAACTGCACGGGGCAAAGATCGCATCACTTGGCGAGTGGTAGAGATCGTGTCGTGCCACATCATGAGTGGCAGAGATTTGTGTTGCACCAGCCAACCCCCCAAATGTGTCTTGCTTGAATCAGTTCTTCACTAGATGGATGAGACTTCAAAGGTGAGCTCTTTCGTTGGTGATGGGTGTGTGGATGGTGAGGGAGGCCAAGAATGGAAGAAGTGAGGAGGTGATGTGTGAGTTATTGAATATACACGGAATTATATTTCCATTGTTTTACACCCCCTTTATTATAATAACTGAAATACAATTTCATAGTAAAAAAATCGCATCCCAAACAATACAGTGGAAATATGATTCTATTGTATATTTGTACAATGGAATCATATTTCCTTCAAAAGGATATTTCTGAAATTTCATAAAATTCTACCCACTTGGTAGTGTGAATAGTAATATTGGTACTGGGAATAGGAGCTCCCATTATAAATTACTAAAAAAACCAAATAGACAAAATGATAAGCAGGCCCAAATTTTTAAGCCCAAGGGCCCTGAACAAAATTCTTATGGCTTTGTAAAAAAAGATGTTATAGTTGTACTACTCAAATCTGTCTGGCCAGGTAAAAAACCGAATAACAAACAGATATCATAAAACCAGTACTTTTTGCTAAAAAATACTGACACAACACGTCTTTTTTACCTTCCTTCCCTGAATATTGATCATCAATTTGGTGGGTTGTTGAAGAACTCAATTCGGGCAACAATCAATTGGACAATTACATGAACAAGAATTTATTAGGCTGACAGTACCTTTAAATTACTTGTGTTACTGATCCCAGAAAATGACCCATAACTGTTACAATGTTATTTCAACATCATAATTAACTTTTAGTTTTGGTTTCAGGTTTGTCCTGAAACCCAATTTATTTTTTAATAATAAACTCTCATGCAAAGAGTTTAAATGTTGTTAATTATAAGAACTTTTTTAATTAATTCATATTTTTAAAGAAATAATTAATTTAGTTAGTTATATTAAATTTGTTAATTAATAATATTATCATTCTAAAACTATCTTTTTCTTATGTTTCTTTTCACTTAATTATTTATCATTAATATTTAGAAAAAGAATAATTAAATAAGAATATATAGGAAAAAAATAATTAATGCATTAAAAAATTTAAAAATATAAAAAAATAAACAATTTTTCTGAAAAGGATCATATAATTAAGAAGGAAAGGATAATTCTGAAAAAAAAAAACTAGTAAAAATAATGCAAGTATATTGAAATAAGATCAACTAGGATTCTGTCTAGTAGAAATATCTAGAATTCTTCATAATACTATGAATCAATATTCATACATACATATGTATCCATATTTAATACATGTCTTAAGGATGATTGACTCTAAAAAAAATATTCTATCAAAATTAGAGTTTCACTTTAATAATCCACGTTATAAAAGTTTACATTAATAGCAATCGTAAATTATCAAAATACAAATTACAATTACAATCGAAAAATAACAACAAAACGCATATCTATTAAGGAGAAACAATCAACATTGAGAAAAATGGAAGAGATGTAACCTTACCTGACAAACAACAGTGCCATCAGGTGCAATCCTAGCATTGCCCCAAGGGACCAATCTGAGGTTTAAAATGGATATGAGACCCGTTTGGAAGAGCCTCACAAGATGGTTCACTATGAAATCAGCACGATAGGGGCATAAACTTTCATAGTAGAGTGAGAGGGTTACCTTTTCATTTGGAGCACCTGAAGAAGAAGGTGCCACCAAGAGCAAGAGCAAAAGTGGAAGGAGAAGGAAGCAACCAAAGAAGAATATTAATGAACGAGGAAAAGAACGAAGAAAAGGACGCATTTTCATCTTTGTGCTTTGGAACTGGTAGAGAAGAATCGAAGAGTTTGATTACTATAGTTGTGTGATTCATAGGCTGTGGAAGGAAGGTATCTTCTTCCCTCTCATTGTCTCAACTTGCTCCAGCAAAGTGCAAATGTCACTTTTGATTTTTGAAGTGGAAATTGAGAAACAATTCTCATTTTACATTCTAATTTTAGTACTTTTATCACATGACACTTCTAAATTACTTTATACTTATTTCTATTTTACTTTTTTTCCTTTTTATCTTCTCTTTTAGTCTTGTCCCCCTTCCAACTCACAAAATGTAGATCCCATGAATGTGGTAAATTCATTTTGCATTATTAAATGCTTAGAGCAATACACCAACAATGATCAATCCAATTAAAGAAACAGTTACAAAAACTATTTTTATATACATTAAAGATTTTTTATAAATAAAAAAATGGTAGTTGCACTTCTGCTGATTGGGAGGGTGGATCATTAAGACTAAATCAAATTGGGTGAATGACTTAATTGGGAGGGTTGACAGATTAAGTTTTATTTATTTATTTATTTATTTTAATTTACAAGACTTAAATAAAGTAAATATTTTATATAAAAACATGAATATTATTATACTTAAATTAATGTAGGTACAAAAATTTAATTTACAAGACTTAATTTCACTTTTGCAGTTGTTTGTCTTTTACATCTTTTTTTATCTATTCTTTTTTGGCATGCATCAAAGAATTACTTTTCTTGATGAATTACAATTTGATTTTTTTTACCAAAAGAGGTGATGATTTTTTTATTTAGTTTAATTATTTTCTAGGTTCTCATATTTTTTCTAAATTTTCAATTCTTTTTTAATTGGGTGTTCTTTTAATTGGATCATTGAACTTTTTTTTTCCAGTTGGTTCTCATCTATTTACCATTATGAAAAATCACCAGCAAAAATCTAATTAGAGATACAAACAATGGATCGATACTTTTGGAGTGTGTTATAAGCACAATTGAGTTAATTATGAAAGATTATGCAAATTCAACTTCTAGATGTCAATTCAACCTAAATATTCTTTCAAAAGTTTTTCACATTTGTTTGACTCTACCTAAAACTCTCATAACTAACTCAATTGTGCTTACATCACATTCTAGAAGCACCAGACCGTTGCCTACATCTCCAAATAGGTGTTTTGTTGTTTAATTTTTTTGTAATGATAATTAAACGGGAGAATCCAATTGAAATTAAGAATAAAAATTTAGGGATTCAATTAAAAAAAAGTTTGGAGAACTAGTTGAAAATTTGGTAGAAATATGGAGATCCAAAGATTAATTTAACCTTTTTTTATTTTTTAATGCATTATAAGGTATTTTCTAACAACTAGTCAGAGACACATGTTTATTTTTAGTAAACCGGACATACATATAATTTAAGATAGAGATTATTGAAATAAATTTTACCTTTTCTAACAATAAGATGCATGTTCCATATCTACAACCAAAAATCAAACTCAAGTTAAGGTTATAAAAATCCTCAACAAATGTAACATATTAGGTTTCCTTTTTAGTCGGCAAAGAAGAAATCTCATTAAGATAAAGGATCAAAGGTACAAAGGGTACCCACCCTTACATTACCTATAAGACTACCAAAAAAATGACATAATAGTCTATCAAATATTAACATAATGTGGCATGATTGATAAATAACTTTGTCCCTTAAGCATGCAGTCATGGATATGATCCCCAGTTCATCGTATGAAAAAACATTTGTTGAGAGAGGTCAACCTCTAAAATGAATCTCAGTACCTCCAAGATTAGTCGTTGACTTTTGTCTGAGAATGCCCTATTTCACAAAAAAAAAAAAAATCTACCAAAATCCCTTGAGTCCTTAACCCAACATTCTCATCTACCAAGGAAAATTGAATCATATATATGAAATGGTATACATATTTATGTTGTATTTAAGTAGGAAAGAACCTCTAATACACAACTAATTGATTAGTTTAGGTTATTTTTATAAACAAAATACCAATATGGATTTGTTTTAAAATAATTTATAGCAGCATGAGTCTGTTTTGACCATTTGACTGGTCAACATTATTATTTTGACTAGTAAATTTAAGGAGAACATGACACATCTATTGGTCAAATAAATAATTTTGACTAATCATAAATCAAAATGTACCCATACCTTAAAATAGACCCATATTAATATTTTATTTATAAAAATGACCCAAAATGATCAATTATCGTCTAACACACACATCACCTAGTATGTATAACCAAAGCACCGCTTGTTGTGGACAAGTGCACAACTATTAATAGCAACTCAAAACAAAATAGCTAGTGCATGTCCCACCTACCAACAAAACTTCCAACATTATTAAACAAATAAAACTCAGAACTTCATCCCTATAAGTATTAGAAATTCAAACATAAGCCAGGATTAGACTAACATTAATTGCTTGAAGGAGTAATTGAAGGGAAATAGGTATATTGTCGAACTATCAAACATATCTCCTCTTAAAGATACATTGATTCCTTTGTCTCCAAATACTCCACACCGCTACACACCAAGCACCCCACATTTTTCACTTTCAATTTTACTTCCTCTATATAATACACAGGCTACATAAAATTGTCTCTTAGGGCTTTCAAGCAACACTCCATAAATTCAGCCATTAATAGCAAGAGTTCCAAACTTCTTGGACCTTCATGCATGAAAACAGGATGTTTGCCACCGATTCATCCTTTAAATAAGCTAAATGTTTCTATGGTTTAGGTTTACTCTTGTTGGCAATCTATTTAGAAGTACTCTCCAAAACATAGTATTATTTGGTGATATTATCTTTTTTTCTATATGTTTCTAACATACTCGTATTATCTAATACACTCCATCTGACACATTCTTTGTTATTTGGTGATATTCATGTAAATTCCACTAAATACATGAGTTTTTTATTTCTCATTTAGTAGGTCCTATTTCTAAATTAGTAGGATATTTTAATTTCTATCTATGAAAAAAAATGTGCAAGTCTTGAAAAGAGAATGTATGTTATTAACACTTATTAAAACTCAAATATCTATTAGCTTTGCTAAACTTTGTTACTAGTAGTATATAAGATGAACAATATGAAAAAAGATGAAACAATTAGGCTAGAAGTTAAATTTAAAAAGGAAATTTTAACATAATATTTTTACAATTTTTATGAGATTAAGAATATCATTATATATATATATATATATATATCAGCAAGGTTTTAAATATCGATCGTGTTACAGCTTCGTTTGTATTTGTTGATATCATGGACAAATGCAGTCTCAATTGCAATCATGTTATGATCACACAGATAGTTGAAAAACTTTGATGTTGTAGCCCAAATCATAGTCGCGGACAGTTTTTTAAAACCTTGTGTAGAAAACTCAAAGACTCAACTTACACATGATTGAACACCCTCAAACACCTTATACGCATGACAGAACATACCTTAACCGTGATCTTGCAACAAGTTATTAATCAACGTTACCCAAAGCAGCAATCTACCCCAAATTTGACAAATAGGTTTGCACAATTGAATATACTCTCAAACGCACCATACCCTAATTTGAAAGACAACAAGTTCACACATTCACTTATAAGTATATAGATTTACAATGAAAATATCTCACGAAATCAATCTCATAATTAAAAATAGACAGAGGGTGGTGCAAATGAAGAAATCGTAAACCTAAATCTAGTAGGAGTAAGATTCTTTCTTTAGCCTTCAACAATGGAGATGAAGGGGCCAAAAATGGAAAGCTTGAGCGAAGAGAAAGAGAACAACCAACAAGTGAAATTTTAAAACAAAATGTTAAAACTTTTTTTTTAAACTGCTCTCAAACTAGTAAAGTAATTTTGTGGAAGACTACTATTCCCACTATCACCTTTGCTATTTTAACTACCAGCATTGTTAAAAAGACATCCCAACCCTCTATCTGTTTATCCTCACCTCCTTCCCTTCCCTTCCCCTCTATTTGTTTAAAGACTTTCTTCCCACTCCAACTTTTCATTTCCATTTTCTCACCTAAACAACTCCACCACTACACCACTTTTCTTGCCACTTGAGCATCATAGTGTCGTGCCACACTCCCCCGTCCAGATCCAAGCATCCACCAAGGAAAATGTATTATAGGGTACAAGGGGTATTCAAAACCCATATAGAAAAGACACTTCCTAGTTTGGTTATAACATATTTACCCCAAAATAAAGTAAATATATCATAACCGAAATTAAGGGAGGCCCATGTGTTAAAATAAACCAAAGTAATTGTTACTAATTTAAGAACCCTCTTTCTCAACCAATGAAATTCCTATATTGTTTGCTACCCCACCAATATATATTAATTACACCCTAGGTAATAATTTTCACCTACCTAATAAGCCAATCCAAGATAGTCATCATGACCCTCTTGAAGAAGCGCTAGACCATACAACACGCCACACGCCCCTGTATTGACAATACTTGCCCCTGTAGCTTCGAGAGTCATTGTTTCCAAGTTGTAAACCCATTCCAACTTCCAAACATTTTACTCCCTTGGTGATATTATTCGAAAATGCTATGAGAATCAAAAAAAGACCTCTACCCATGAGTTCCGACATAGTGATGTTCTATTTCTTTCATTACATCATGTACTTGAGTCAATCCATTGCTAGAACTGCTCTAATGTTGGTTTCCCATTGGAAAAAAGGACAACTTAATTCTTTGAGGTAAGATCTTCCCCACTGCCATGATTTGAGTTTTATCATATCCACTACTTTGTCAATACGCATAACTAGATGATTGAAAGCAACTTCATTTCTGATGAACCATATGATAATAGCTTTATGAGTATATTTTGGGGTTAAATTATAAAGGAATTTGTAATTTTTCTCTTCTAATTTTTTCCTTTTTGTGCAAATAATTGTTAAATTAACATCATTTAAATTTTTCTGTAGAAAATATTAAAAGTGATAGATTTATGATGCTTAGTTAGTAAAATAAAGCTTAGAAAATGCAGGAATAACTAAGGAAAGCAAGCTAATTGAGGAAATAATGGCTAATTAAGAAAAAAAGGCTAATTAAGGAAAGCAAGCTAATTAAGGAAATAAGACTAATTGAGGAAAGCAGGAAAACAAAATAATTAAGGAAAGAATGACTAATTAAAGAAATCAGACTAATCTGCACCTATAAAAGAAGAAGAGAGAAGAATGAGAAGACACCCAAAAATTCCAACAGAATACAATTTCTTATAGAAAGCAAAGGCTAAAAGAAGGAGAAGCAAGCAATGAGAGTCATTCCTTCCCTTCATTCCCTTTCTTATCTTTTCCACATTTACTAAATATTCCCCTCTTGCAATTGTAAAGTCTCCATGATAATGAGAGGCTAAACCCCCTTTGTTGGGAACTTGACAGCCAATTACTCTTGATGTAATTTCTTTTCCTATCTATTTATAATATTACATTTGCATTATCCTTTCTTGTGCTTAATATTATAGCTTGTGGCTTGATCACCCATTTGCATGGTAAGTTTTAGTGGTAGCGTTGGGAAACATTATTTTCTAATAGAACTGAGAAATGGTATCTAAATAAAGTCATCACTAGGGATAGGTTGATATTTGTTTATCATATTATACATCTTTGTTCTTAATGCAATATACTATTTTAGCTCTGCAAAAGGATTTGGGAGAGAAAATAGATAAATTAGGATCTTTCGTGTGGGAGACCAAAGTTAGAGTATACTAGTAGATGCAGGTGTAAATTGGAAAAATTATAAATAAAGAAAAATCATTAACATTACATCAAAGAGTAACTCTGGTAGGCTAAGTTCTCAACATTCTCATCTTCTCAATTCATCTTTTTATCATCATCTTTATCTTTTATTTTTCTTATCTTTTGCATTAAAATTTCTTATCTATTTTATCTTTATCATCTTTTAATTTAAATCTTTATCTTATCTTTTATCTTTCTTTGTCATCTTTCAATTTAAATATTTATCTTATTTTTTATCTTCTATTTTAAATTCCTTATCTATTACTTGTAAATTAAATATTCATCTACCTAAGTACAAACAAAGTCCCTATAGATACGATACTCGGACTTCCGTTTTAACTTTACTACTTGGGATGCATTGGTACAATTTTCAATACATCAACAAGTTTTTGGCGCCATTACCGGGGACTTTGTTCTTTGTACTTGGCATTTCGGATATTCTATTTTCATTTTTTATTTTTCCCTAATTTTTCAAAAAAATAAAAATTCAATTTTCAAATTTTCTTTTTCACTCTTAATTTTAATCTTTATTTTTTTGTGATAATGTACACAGTACTGTTTTCTTTCTTGTATTCGAGGAAACAATCTTGTTCCATTGGATTTAGAGATTGAAGCAACATGTAGAAGAAACAATGATGGAAGAAGAAAGAAAGAACAACTAGGGAATCAAGAACCATCATCCTTTATATCATCTTTTTCTTTTCCACATCCCAACTTTGAAGAACACATTATAGCAGAAGACCAGCCACGGAAGATCATCTTGGAGGACTACTCTAGTACCTATACACCTCAATATTTCACAAGCATAGCCCGGCCCGAAGTTCAAGCTGCCAACATCTCTTATCCACATTCTCCCATCCCGTTGATTCAAGGCAATCTCTTTCATGGACTACCCAATAAAGATCCATATGCCTACCTTGCTACATACATAGATATTTGCAACATAGTGAAAATAGCTGGAGTTCCTGAAGATGTCATCCGCCTCAACCTATTCTCCTTCTCCTTGGCTGGTGAAGCAAAAATATGGTTGCACTCATTCAAAGGAAATAGCTTGTGGACATGGGAGGAGGTGGTGGAGAAATTTTTGAAGAAATATTTTCCAAAGTCCAAGACTGCTAAAGAAAAGGTGAAAATCTCTTTATTCCGCCAATTTCCTGATGAATCACTGAGTGAAGCTCTTGACCGCTTCCATGGTTTACTCTAGAAGACTCCCACCCACGGGTTCAACGAGCTGGTTCAACTCAATATCTTCATTGATGGCTTGTAACCCCAATCAAAGCAGTTACTTGATGCCTCTGCTGGTGGGAAGATCAAACTAAAGACACCTGATGAAGCTATGGAGTTGATTGAAAATATGGCAGCCAGTGACCATGCCATCCTTCGTGATCAAGCCTACACACCTACAACGAAGAGTCTTCTCGAGCTCACATCACAAGACACACTACTAGCCTGGCACAAACTCCTACCCAAGCAACTAGAAACCCTCACAGAGATGCTGAGCAAGCTTCCTCAACAGTTGCAGGCAGTGCAACTTGCCCATTCTTCAGTCATGCATATTGGGGGATGCAACATCTGTGGTAGGGCCCATGAGTTAGCCATGTGCATGGTCCAAGACGATGTATCCAAAGAAGTCAACTATATGACCAATCCACACCATCAAGGGTTCCATCAAGGAGGACCTCCAAGATACAATCAGGGGGGATATTTCTCTCAAGGCCAAGGTTAGAGATCCCACCCCGGGAATAACTTCAACAGAAATCAAGGAGTTTCATCTAATCGGCCTCCCAATTAAAGGCCTGATTTATATGACAAAACCATCAAGCTAGAAGACACTTTGAATCAGTTTATGCAACTTTCTCTATCAAATCACAAGAGCACTAAGTCTGCCATCAAGAATCTAGAGGCACAAGTGGGTCAATTAGCTACGCAATTGGCTGAAACGTCCACGAACAGTTTTGGGGCCAACACAGAGAAGAATCCCAAGGAGGAGTGCAAGGTAATTTTTGTGAATCATGCAGATTTTGATGATGTCAAAAGTATTTACTTGATGAAAGTACACATTGTTTCAAGTCAACAAACAAGATCAAGAAAATCACAGATAAGGACTTAGTCAAATTGTTAACAGAATCTCATTTTTATTTGCAATAGTTTGGCCTCAAAGTCTTTTATCAAAATTTCTTTATCAAGATTAATCAATTCAAAATAAAGATCTTTTTGAACTGGTAATTGATTACCAGGTCCTATAATCAATTGCCAGAGAGACTATGAAGATGGCTTTTTAAAATTTTGAACTGGTGGAATAACAGCACAAACTTATTTGAATTTTGGTCTGTGTAATCGATTACCATAATCCTGTAATCGATTACTAGCGAAGAGATTTCAGAAAAACTTTTGAAAAGTCATGACTCTTCATAAATATAATTGCGTAATCGATTACAAGAATCCTGTAATCAATTAATAGTGAGAAAATTTTAGATAATCTTTTTGAAAAGACATTTTTTTTCAAACTATTTTGAAAAGTCACAAAGGGCCTATATATATGTGCGTCTTACTTCGAAAAGGAAGAGAGTAATTCTCAGAGAACTTAATTGACAAAATCTCTCTAAACAACTTTGGCCAAACACTTGCAAATTATTGAGAATTCTTCTAGGAACTTCAAATTGTATAAGAGAGAAATCATTTTGTACATCTTATAAACCCAGTTGTAATCAAGAGACTATTTTTCTCTTGGTGTGTGAGAATCTTGAACACAAGGGTGAGGGATCACAAGGTGTGTTCAAATATTGTAAAGGATTTACAATGATAGTGAAAAATCTCAAATGGGTTACTTGAGGACTGGACATAGTCACGGGAAATGGCCGAACTAGTATAAATCAAGTTTGCAATTCTCTCTTCCCTTATCTCATTTATTTTATTGCAACTGATTTTGTCTTGCACGTTTAAAGAACATTGATTAACTTAATTGCTACTTCTTCTTTTGCATTGTGAGCCTATCATATATCATTTAAAAAGGGATTAAAATTTGTTAGTGAGAAAATTTTGAAACTTAATTCACCCTCCCTCTTAAGTTATTGAGGCCACTTGTCCAACTAGTGGTATCAGAGCATGATTCTTGTCTAAAGTTATCTCATGAACTGTGATTGGTAAATTCTAAACTTTTTCCTTTGCTTGAGGACAGACAAAGATTTAAATTTGGGGGAGTTTGATAACTGCTATTATGAGTATATTTTGAGGTTAAATTATTGAAGAATTTGAAAATTTTCTCTTCTAATTTTTTCTTTTTGAGCAAATAACTGTTAAATTAACATCATTTAAGTTTTTTTTTGTAGAGAATATTAAAAGTGATGGATTTATGAAGCTTAGTGAGTAAAATAAAGCCCAGAAATGCATGAATAATTAAGGAAAGCAAGCTAATTGAGAACAGAAAGGCTAATTGAGGAAAGAAGGTCAATTAAGGAAAGCAAGCTAATTGAGGAAAGAATGGCTAATTAAGAAAAGAAGACTAATTAAGGAAAGAATAGCTAATTTAGGAAAGAAGACTAATTGAGGAAAGTAGAAAAGCAAAATAATTAAGGAAAGAATGACTAATTAAGGAAATAAACCTAATTCAGAAGCCCGCTAACCTGCACCTATAAAAGAAGAAGAGAGAAGAATGAGAAGACACACAAAAATTCCAACAGAATACAATTTCTTATAGAAAGCAAAGGCTAAACGAAGGAGAAGCAAGTAATGAGAGTCATTCCTTCCCTCCATTCCCTTTCTTATCTTTTCCACATTTACTAAATATTCCCCTCTTGCAATTGTAAAGTCTCCATGATAATGAGAGGCTAAACCCCCTTTGTTGGGAACTTGACAGCCAATTACTCTTGATGTAATTTCTTTTCCTATCTATTTATAATATTACATTTGCATTATCCTTTCTTGTGCTTAATATTATAGCTTGTGGCTTGATCACCCATTTGCATGGTAAGTTTTAGTGGTAGCGTTGGGAAACATTATTTTCTAATAGAACTGAGAAATGGTATCTAAATAAAGTCATCACTAGGGATAGGTTGATATTTGTTTAGCCTGTTATACATCTTTATTCTTAATACAATATACTATTTTAGTTTTGCAAAGAGATTTGAGAGAGAAAATAAATAAATTAGACTCTTTCGTGTGGGGGATCAAAGTTAGAGTATACTAGTAGATCCATGTGTAAATTGGAATAATTATAAATAGACAAAAATCATTAACATTACATCAAAGAGTATCTCTGATAGGCTAAGTTCCTAACATTCTCATCTTCTCAATTCATCTTTTTATCATCATCTTTATCTTTTATTTTTCTTATCTTTTAAATTAAAATTTCGTATCTATTCTATCTTCTACTTTTTTATCTTTATCATCTTTTTATTAAAATCTTTATCTTATCTTTTATCTTTCTTTATCTTCTATTTTAAATTCCATATCTATTACTTGTAAATTAAATATTCATCTACCTAAGTACAAACAAAGTTTCTATGGATACGATACTCGGACTTCCATTTTAACTTTACTACTTGGGACACATTGGTGCACTTGCCAATCCATCAACACCATATTGTCCCGATCGAAGCCATCCAAATGATTTGTAGTCCTTTACTCGCTAGTTTCCCGGTAGCCACCCTTTTATCTATGCAAGAGAGTCCTCAACAGCGTTTGATAAAGCTAATCAAATCCCGAACCATCTCTCCAATTCACACCATATCATAGAAGAGTGCTTGCAAGCAAAAAAGAGATGTGAAATATCTTCACTGCATTCAGCACACACTGGACAACTCTCATCGCTTATTGGGATCCTCCTAGAGGCCATGTAAGTTCTCGTTTAAATTCTATTTAGAAGCATTTTCCAAACCAAAGCCTTCACTTTTGAAGGAGCTAAAACCTCCTTGAAAACAAAATTTTCAAACAAGTCATAATTATTTGTTCTCTGCATCAAGCTATGGTATGCATCACCTACTAAGTAAACACCTTCCAAACCTTGATCCCACCACCATTCATCTTTAACAACAGACCGAGGTGATATACCTTTTATTAGGGTCGTCGATTCTTCTTTTAGGCTTTCCTCCCATACAAATAATTGTCTCTATCACGATAGTTGCCACTACCAATTACCTAGTATCCACTTACCATATTCTACCACTTTTTGTGTTTGCTGATTAGAAATGAAATAGAGTATGCTAAAATGACTTTTTAAATGTTGTTCCCCTAGCCATGTATCATTCCAAAAGGAGATTTGTTCATTGCTTCCCAATATCTTTCATGCATTTTTCCAAAACCATCCTTGTTCTTCCTGGCACATCTTGGATTTTTGGTCTGAAGCGCATATCCTCTGCAAGGCTTTCTTTATTTTTCACAACCTTCACCCACTGTGCTTGTTCATTTACAATGGATCTCCACATCCATTTTGCAACCAAAGAATCGTTAAAATTGACCAAATTCCTAATCCTAAGTCCACCCTTATCTGTTGGTTTACACATTTGCTCCCAGTTAACCAAGCGCTATTTTCTTCCTTCATCATTTGATCCCACAAAAAGTCTTTTTGCATCTTGTTGATCTAGTTAATAACAGCCTTCGGAGCCACATGGAATGAGAGGAAGAAGAGTAATATCACATATATAACTTACTTAATCAAACATATTCTGCCTCCAAATGATAAAAAATTATGCTTCCTAGATGTTAACTTCCCAGCAATATTGTCTAGAACCAGCTCCCATGTTTCTACTCTATTGAAATTTGCCCCCACTGGAATGCCCAAATATTTGAACGGTAGTTGCATACCTTGGCAATTAAGTATTGATTCAATTTTACTCATCCTATTATCACTAACTCCCACACCCAACACCTTGTTGTTGTGAAAATTGACTTTCAACCCTGAACTTAGCTCATAACACCTTAGAATAGCCTTCTACACAAACACATTTTGTATTTTTGGTTCTCCAAAGAGAAGCATGTCATTTGCGAATTGTAGAGATGCAATTTTGACTTCCCCCACAAAAACATCATTTAAGTAAACCCTTTGAGATAAATGATCTAACCAGTCCCTCTAACCCTTCTTCCACCAGAAGAAACAAAAAAGGTGCAATTGGATCACCTTATTGTAGGCTTCTTTGATTTTTGAACTCTGCGGTGGGGCTTCCAATGACCAAAACTGACATGGTTGGTGATTCTAGACAACCTTTCATCCAATTAACCCATTTTCACTAAAATCAATCCTTCTCAGCATATAATAAAGGAATTCCCACCGAACGAAATCGTACACTTTTTTTAAATCCGCTTTGAAAACAAGACATTTTTTCTTTTACAGCTTGTACTCTCCAATTATTTCATTAGCAATTACCACCCAGTCCATCATTTGTTTCCCCTTTAAGAATGTCGACTATGTTTCATCTATGACCTTAGGAAGTACCTTCTTTAACCTCCCCGCCAAAATCTTTGAAATAATTTTATAGATGCAGCCCACCAACGAAATTGGTATGAAATCCCCAAGTGATTGAGGATATTCCAGCTTCGGGATTAAAGAGATAAAGGAGGCATTGCAGCCTTTTGGCAATTTTCGATTTCTGTGGAACTCTACCATCACCTTTACTAGATCATCCTTTAGATATTTCCAACTTAACTTAATAAAGTTGAAATTGTACCCATGAGGCTCCACGCACTTATTGCCTTCACAATCCCACACTGTATGTTTATCTCCTCTTCTGAAAATGTTTCTAGTAGCAGGGCATTATCCTCCTGATTAATAGAATCAAAATGCACTCAATCCAGCAATACCATTGGTACCTTGTCTTCTTGCTTGAATTTCATCTCAATGTCGCACTTCACTTCCTCCTTTACTTTCTTCCACCCACTCCCAATCTATGTGTAGCCCCTTGAAGTTGTTCAACCTTATTTGCCAATTTATTATGAGTGAAAGAACTTGGAATTATTATCACCTTCCTTTAGCCACATAATCCGTGATTTCTAATGGTAGATTGATTCTAACAAATTGGATGATAATTAGAATTCCTCCTGTACTTTCTTTCTGTCACTAATTTGAGCTTGGTCCAACCTTCCCAAAGCATTTTGCTCATCAAATTCCAGTATTCTCCTTTTTGCCTCCTGTTGTCGTTTCTAGATGTTTCCAAAGGACTCCTCATTCCACTTTCTCAATTCAAACTTTAGTTGCTTCAATTTTTCCTTCAGTGCATATGTTGCCTATCCTTGTACTTGAAAATTTTGGAGAAACGATGCCAATAAAAAAAGGAATTGCTTTTGTGAAAACCAACCATTCATAACTCTAAATAGTTGAGGTCCCCAATTTTGGACTCCATTATTGATCATCAATGGACAATGATAGGAGAGTGACATGTTCAAAACGTATTGAGCTTGATTTGGCCACTTATTTAACCACTGCACACTTACAAAACATCTATCTAGCCTACTCACAGCATCTCCCCATGGGCTAAACCATGTAAAATGCTTCCCTACCAGTGGCAGCTCAATGCATTTCAAAGAATCTAAGAAGGAATTGAACTCCCTAACCTCCACATTTTCCTCAATATGAATCCCACGTCTGCCCCTCTTTTCCTCCACACCACACACTGCATTAAAATCACCTATCCAACACCACAAATCATCTCTACTCTCCTATTTCAGATCCAGTAATTCACCCCACAAATGTCTTTTATCCTCCATTGCACATGGTGAATAAATATTAACTATTGTTATAGTTTGATCTTGCTCAGACCATCTACCTCTTATGCCTAAAAAACTAGCACCAAAATAAGATTGCTTCGCAATTAATCTGCTCTTCCCGCACAAACATAATAATCCCCTTTTGCCATTAATTACAAGAATTTCCGACCATTCAACTAAATGATCCCCCCAAAATGCAAAACATACCTTTTGATGAACTGATTGTTGCTTAGTCTCTTGTATACAAACTAGGTTTGGCTCATTTCCCCTCACTTCACTTTCCTCCCTAGCCCCCTTGCATTAACGCTTAGGATCTTCATAACAAAACAATGGCATCCCCGCCTATGTGTTGCTTTTGAGCACCTTCTGATTCTTATTTATCCCTCTCTTCTATTTGAACGAGTTTATTAGTTATCTACCCTTCATCTCTATTCAGCTATGCTCTTGCCTTCTTCCCTAGGTCCAACAACTTACCTACCTTCACAACCTCAATTCTTATCCATACAGTCTTGTTAGGATATGTGCTAGCACATTCAAAAAGAGAGATTTTTTTTTTAAACAACCTTTCTACCTGAACGAACCTTTAGTGTTCCGAAAACTACTTTATCACTTGAGGTGGTATTTTTACTATAAAAAAAACCCCTTCTAATTTTGCATTCTAATAACTTTCTTTTTCCACCATGTCCCAAAACATCATCCAGGACCTCCACTTATTATTGTAACTTCCCCCCTGATCATCATGCATGTTTCTCTTCTGTTTAGCATTTCTACACATGGTTGTGAACTTGCTCTTCGTGAACCTCATTCCTTGCCTTTTGGAATTGCCTTGTTTGTAAAAAGATTTCGGTTGGGGCTTTGAAGAAAAGATTAAGCTATTCACCTGGAATAAGTCATTATGGACAACTTGGGAGAGATTATGTGTAGTTTGTCCATAATCTGTTGGGCCCAACCTCTCCTCATAAGATGAGTGTACTTGTAGCACCTCCCCCTTTTTCTACCACATGTTCTTTCGATGTGCTTCCCTCCATATCTTTGTAAACCCCTTGCGTTGGAAGGACTATGTTGTTAGAGTTAAGCCCATCTACCTCCCCAAGCCCAATTTGCTATTCTCCCTGTTCTTTGCTATAAGTCTGTGATAGTACATATTTAGCCCTCTTTCCATGTTAGTGAAAAAGCTTTGTAGGTCTACTGCCCTAATCACCCCTTTTCCTTTCTCCTTATCCCTAAACTTCCTTGATTTATGAATGTCTATCTGGTCATACTTTTTTTCCTTAGCCTAAATCCCCTCCAAACAACCTTTTGTAGCCTAAAGACGTGTTTCCTTGTCACTATTTGACTTATACCCTTTATCCTGCATCGCCTCGACTCTTGTGCACTCTTTCTTAACCCCCCACATCAGGTCACCACTATCAGCCTCCTCCTGTAGATTAGTTTCCTCCACTACAAGATCCCTTCCACACCATGACCCCATTATTTCTTCTGCCAAACTCTATTGGGTGGTTTAACAACATTTGCAAACGACACTTCAGGTTTTGTCCATGCTTGTTGAGCACCATGAGTTGCACCCCTCCTTGGTTCCAACTTCGCTTGTATCCCAAGTATTCTTCTTCATTGTCTTGACAAGTGCACATGAATCTTCAAGTTGCCAAGAAAGATGTTGTTTAATGCCCTCTGAAGTTGCGATGGGCTATCAACGCTCATGAACTTAATGAACCCAAACCTAGTCCCTTATTTATTCCTGGTCCTTGCTATGAAAAAATCCCTCACTCTGCCCCTTCTCAAGAAAATATCCCATAGTTGACGCTCAACTGTGTCTTTTAGAATATTGGAGAAGTAGTATTCCGTTAGACCTCCCCAACGCTCCTGGTGTTTCCCTCCCCCTTTCACTTTCTCTCTCATATCTCTAAAACAATAGCTTGTGAATATGGTTTTGTGGCTTTTGAATCTATGTTGTTTAATTAGTGACTATCAATGGGTTTGAGATGGTAATCGGGGTTTGTGGTGTCAATGGGTTCTTGTTCCGGTGATCAGGGATGTCAAGCCAACAACGGAAATACGAGTATGTTATTGTATAGTGTACAACAAAATCATGTTTTTATTGTTGAATAAAGGGGTGAAAAAAATTAACGAAAATATGATTCCATTACAGAATTATATTTTTTTTTGTTAATTTTTTGTTCACACTCTATGCAGTATAACAAAAATACAATTTTATTATACAATTCTACGCCAGAATCATATTTATGTGAAAATAACACGAAAATCCACCCAATTGAGTAGTTTAAATAGCACTTATGTAGCTGTAACCGTGTGCGACCATCTAGTATCGTTCAGTTCGGCCCGCTCCTTTATCTCTTCTTGACCGAAACACTCTCTCATTCTACTATTCCCCTCCTTCAATTTTCATTCTCCATTTTCTTCACTAAACCTCTCACTTCTTCTTCCAATGGCTTCCATCAACTTCAACCCCTTCGGTGGAAACTGGTTCTCAAAACCCCCTAATCCCCTCCCTCTCCCTTCCCTCCCCAACACCCTCACCGACGCACCCTCCCTCCCTCCCAACTTCGCCGCAATCTCCCTCCCAAACCCCTTCCGCCGCAGGCCCAAGCCCAAGTCCGCCGAGCCCACCGAACCCGGGCCCTACGAGCAGCTGGCCCGGCAGGTCCTCTGGGAGTGCGAGACCCTCCCGGACCACCGCCACACCCCGGAGGTCGATAAGATCCTCGCCGACAATGACGCCGCCTTCGGCGGCGACGACGACTCCGTTTTCGTCCGCCGCGAGGACGCAACGGACGAGGAGGTGCGGGAGAACGCGGAGCTCGTGGAGCGGCTCCGCAGCAGCCCCGTGGTGCAGTTCATGGCGCGCGCCGAGGAGATTCTGGACAAGATGAACGAGATGGAGCTGAAGGAGAACGAGAGGCCGTACCACAAGGAGGATTGGGAGGTGTGGAAGAATGTGCCCAATGTTATTGGGCTTGACGGGAGGCCCATGCCCAGAAAAGCCCAGAAAACCCGCGAGGAGGCTGATGATAAGTTTTGGGATTTCGCTAGGCAGTTCTTTTTCGGGCTGTGGAATTTCAGGCAGAGGCCCTACCCTCCTGGGAAGCCCATTGACGCGGCCCAGTCTATTGGGTATAAGAACCTTGAGAGGCGCTACTATGACTGTGAGTTGCAATGACTTTCCAATCATGTTGTATTTTGCCACTGTAACTGTAAGAGTAGCTAGATATATAACTGTGGTGTCATAGAATTGTAGAAAGGTCTCTACTCTCTTGTAATCTTTCATCAAAGGATAAAACCATAGGCAGATGTTTCGTGGACTACATGAAAACTAATTCATATCACTCTTAGGTTGTAATAATTGCACGACTTTTTGTTTTTTTTTTTTTTTGTTTTTTTTTACGTTGAATGACATTTTGAACAATTACAATTTATAACAATTGTTGAGGTGTCACATTTACTACAGATATGACCAATATTCCACCAAAAAATAAAAGAGAGATGACCAATATAGTCTTTATAAGTCAGTCTTCATCTTACAAGCTGGTTTTATGAGTATGAGTTAAGGATTATGCCAACTTTTTAAAATTGTATTAAAGTTTATCCTACATTTGTTATTGGACTATCTGTTTGTTTACGCTCCAAATGTTCTTTCCTAGGTGTCAGGGGTTCTTAGTTATTGTGTCACTTGATTTTGATGCCTAGTTCTGGGCTTGAGGGAGTGTGTTGAGATCATGCATTGGTTAGAGATATGGACAATGTAGTTTTTACAAGTCGTGAGTAATCCTTATCTTATAAGTCGATTTTGTGGGGTTAAATTAGGTCTTAAAATCCAAATTTTAAGAACAATAGCCTTATTTCATCATGTGAAGTTGGTTACATGGATTATGCAATACCCTTTAAACTTGTTTAAAAACCAAATTCTCAAGGATATTAATACTGCATGAAGTGACATTTAAACATAATAAAAAAGGTTATGTTAAAGTTTTGGAATTAGAAAAGACGCAAAGTAACATGTTGCAAATGGAACTATATATCAAATGCTATAGATATAACTTAGTGTATCAAACTTATAAAACATTTAATTCTTAGATTAGATTCTTCTCAAGTAATGGTAAAGTAAGTTATCTAAGTCATCGATAGGAAAAACAATGGTTAATATTCCAATACTTTCATTTGTTATCCATGTGCTCATAATATCAATCATAAATTACTCATTTGATTCCTATAGTTTCATGATTCATACCTTTTTAGTCCATATGGTTTGAAAGTGATTTTTTTAATCCCTATATTTTACATTTTAATTTTATTTTAGTTCTTATAGTTTGAAAGTGGTCTTTTTAATTCTTATAGTTTGTATTTTAATTCTCTTTTAGTCCTGATAGTTTGAAAGTGATATTTTTAGTCCTTATAATTTGTATTTTAATTACCTTTTAGTCCTTACTACAAAAAAAAATATAAAAATAATTAGTTACAAATTAGTTATAAATTATAAACTATTTTTTTATTACAAATTATCTTGCGATGAATTAGTTATGAATTATTTGCTAATATTTTTGTAGTTAATGGTAATTGATAATATTACTCATATTTTGATGGTAAGGATTAAAAGGGAATTAAAATATAAAGTATAGGGACTAAAAAGATGATTTTCAAACTAAGAGACTAAAAGGGAATTAAAATGTAAATTATAAGGACTAAAAAAATCTCTTTCAAACTACAGGACTAAAAAAATCACTTTCAAATTATCGGGACTAAAAATGAGTAATTAAAACTTTTTTTTATTAACGATTGAGATTACTCACTTGATCCTCTGAAGTGAGTTGCTTACTTTAGAAGAGGTGAATCTTTAATTCTTAGCCTTAAATGGAAAAATACTAACCATTAATAATTTCTTCGTCAATTACTCAATTTACTATGAATTATATGGTTCTTTGCATTTAATATGTAACTCTTTTGCAAATTGAATTATTGAGTTCCATAGTTGAAAAGACTTTAAAAGTGTTCTGTTAGAGTTAGAGATGGGTTTAATTGTATTAAATGAACAGAGGTAAGAATGTTGAGTGGGTGTTTAAACTTTAAAGTCAAGTGTGTCAATGGTGAGAAGACTTAGAAAAGCAGAACAGTTGTTGAAATGAAATGACATTTAAAAAAGAGTAAGAATGTTAAAAATTTGTTGTGTGGTTAGGAAAATCCTTTTCTAACACGGTGACTATGATTCAAGCCGCTGTTGATTTACAGAAGTTGATTTTAAGCTGTTTTGAACATAAAATAAGCTAATCCAAATGCCAATGAGGGTTAGTTCAATTGGTAGGCTGATGGCGATAGCACTGGCAAAAAAGGTGTTTAGGTTCTATAAGGTCTAGAGTTTGACTCTTGTTGAAATATGTGCTTGAATATCTGTGTTGAAATATCTAATCTACATTGGTGACGAGGTTAATTGGTAGGAACGAATAGCCTGGTAAAAATATACTGATTCTTGTTTGTGATCCCTCAATGGTAGGCATTCACCAATCGTGGTGCTCTCTGCTTGGTTGTGGAATGTGGAATAAACAAGCTATCCATCTCCTTAAGTTTTAATTTGCTGGAATTTTTATTTTTTTTTGATAAGTTAGAATGGATAGTTGTGAACATTTTGTGGTTATATATTAATTACTATAAAATGAGCTGAATGTGAGATATCCAATCAATATTATCTTTGTTTTTTGAAGGTTTTGCAATAAAATACAAATCCCTTGATGTAAATATTTCATTAATTGATGTGTCTGTTCTTTGATTTAATTTTGGTTGGTTGTTGTATGATGTTTCTGTTTTCTTACTGATTTAGTTATCATGAGAAGTGGTGGGTGGTACTATAAGGATCGGCTGGGTCGCACTCGAGGACCGTTAGAATTGATTACGCTTAAAACTGCATGGGGTGCTGGGATTATTGATAAGAACACTTTCATTTGGGGTGAGGATATGGACGAATGGGCGCCCATCCATATGATTTATGGAATGGAGCGTGCAATCGCCACTTGGGAAGGTCTGTTGAGTTTCATCCTTTTTCTTTCTCTAATATTTATACTTTGATAATTTATTGTTTAGATCTGAGCAGAGTCTATGATGAAAGTTATAAACTTACAACATTTACGTATGTATTTTGACCATTTTGGCACCGTTCTTTATGATGATTGATGAATATAGAGTTAAAAAGTAGAGTGTGTAACATTATTTCCTGCAAAATAAAGTATGTGAACCTCTCATAATAAATCAATGTGTATGTCTTCTTACTTGGTATTTTGTTGGGGGATTCTTTCCACTTAGTTCAAATAAAGCAATGTGTTGAAAGCATATTCATGTGCATAAGTTTCCATACATTCTTAAATGAACCTCAGTAAAACTTTTCACTTTCCGTATTAAAGAATACATAATATGAATCCAAGCTGGCAGGCCCCTATGTTTTTGTATTTGATTAAAACTGATTCTTGGTTATGCAATCCTTTTAGTTAGACTTGCTGCTTCCGCAACAGCATTGCTTCACAAACTACAGAAAGGTATACCACCGTGGGTTCCTTTGAAGGGATTTGAAAAGAAGACTTATAAGCAACTTCAAGAAGAGGCTATAGAAAGCAAGAGACGTGATTTAGCAGTATTGGAAGCTAATGATGGTCTTTGGCCTGGAGCTAAAATTCCAAGTCATGCCCTATTTCTTTGGGCTAGTGGCTCTGAACTGACCACTATATTGGAACAGGATCACATGCCCAACAAATACATTCCCAAATATCTTAGGTATGTATACACTGGGACTGTTACTAGAATAGCAGCGAATTGTGATTGCTTTACTATATTCAGCAATTTGTTATGATTCCCCCCTCAGTTCATTTATTTATTTACTTTGGGTTGGGGTGGATGGCTGTGTGAGACAGAAAGAAGTTGGCTGAAATTATTCCAGGGTTGAGGCCATGGGAAGTTCTGAGCATAGAACAAGCAATGGATCGATTAACATTTAACGGGGAATGGTACCGTGAACCACTTGGTTCATTCACCACTGGTCCCCCATACCTTGAGCACTGGAATAGAGATGTTATGGTATGCCTTTTAATCAAAGCATTTTGGATTCATTTATTGCATATATTGAAGTTTTTTTTCTGTTTTTTCTTTAATTTCTTCTTTTCTTTTATATGGCTATACTTATGATCTGCCTTACCAATTACAACTTTTCTTTTTTATTTCTCTCCTCGGTAAAGAGTAAATTTATATTTGTATAACTTTCCCTTCCCTTGCCATCATTACTAGGAAGGTTGTTTATCTCCAGGCATACAGACTTAGCACTAGTCTCTTTTCTCCTAGCATGAGTAAATATCCAAACAACAGGAAGTCAGCTGTTAACTACTTCTCTCCGATGTCCCAATTCCCTTTCTATAGAAGCCTTTCCTTCCCCAACAAGATCTAAAACATGATGATGATACTGTCCAATTTCTGTTAATGGTTTCCTTTTATGTAAACAAATAGATTTTCAGATGATGTGTTGCATGTGCATGAGATTTTTGCAAATACCCTAAACAGTAAACACACTGCTGGAGTGCTAGTACACAAGGAAAGGGAGAACAAATCTTTCATTTCTAGTAAATGTTCTCTAATTTGATGATTTTTTAAAATAAAGAAATAAAATGATATATTACTAGCTTAAACTTAATGTGTTAATAACTTAATATTATGTTTATTTTTATAAACATGATATCTCTTAATTTAAAAACAAAATATTCCCCCTCCCCCTTTTCCTCCAAAACATATCCTTAGAGTGCCTGTACAACTACAATCTAGCTCTTGCCATAACTTGCTTTGTAAGGTCTTATGGAACATGAATTTTCATTTTCCCTAACTGTTTGCAGAGGTTGTATAAGATATTTGATGATCTTAACACCGAGTTGTACGAACATATGGAGAATTCAATTGCTGGCTTTGATAAAATTATGGAGAAGATCAGGGATGATTTTATTGCGAGAACTGATAAAATGTTGGAGAAGAAAGACAAAGAGAAAAGAGAAGCTCGGAAGAAAGCTGGGTTGCCTGAGTATCAATGGCCCGAAAAACCATATGTTCCTTAGTTTCATTTCTTGCATGATTTCTGCAGATCATATGGTAAGACTCTATTTTGAGTGAGCAGATTAAAAAATTTAAATTTAATTACTTTGAACTGACTAATGTATCATCAGTTGTCAAAAACAATTTATTTAGTCGCATTTGACTAAAATGGTAAAAACGTAATTTAGGGGGGGTGGGGTGAGGGTAAGGTTTTTCTTCCACCAGTTATTTGAGCTACATAGTTGACATATTATCGATGTATAAACATGCTTCCAGTTCCAGGAGTGCTAATAACACGTTCTCAACTATTAATATTTGTTGCAAACTTCAGAATCATGAGTGAGATTCATTAAAAAAGGAGCAAGTGTGATTTTCAATAAATGTCAGATTATAGTAAGGAGTGCATTAGAGAGCATATTGCTAGCATTTCTAGACACATTAATTTGGTTACTGTCATGTGAGATTCATTAGTTTGTTGCCTTTGGTAATTGCATATATCTAGTTGGTTCATCTTTTTGTGCATTACCTTATTTTTTATGGAAAAAATAAAAAATAAAAATCCAGATATTTTAATCTAGATGGGCTTTCAACATCTTAGCTTTCATGCAATGAGTCATGTTGTCGCAAGGTTGGTTCTGGTAGTTACATCTCTAATAGGTTCTCAAATATTTGTATTCAGCCAATATCTGATTGATTCATTAAACACAATTGCAACAGGATCTTTTGCATTACAGGGCAAGGTTGTTAGATGGTGAGAAGTGTAGCGAGGCTGATCCATTTATTAAGATTGCAATCTGGGATTGGCTATAGCAATTTTTGTCTTTCTTGGAGTTGGTTCGAACGTCTCTATTGTTAAATATTGGCATCTAATGAATGAAAATATTTTTTAGCCTCTTATCTGTTCTTTGCTTTTCGAGGAGGTGTCTTGCACAACCCCAACCTTTGACAGCTTGATTAATGGTGTGTTTGGTTCCACTTAGGGAACCAAAATTCACCGGAAAAACTTGAAAACGTTGTCATGATCCAATGTAGCTTTGGACACTGTTTGGACGCACTTATTTTTTAACTCACCGCTGAAACAAACATACACTAAGCCGTTGGTAACCACTTGAATGAAGCTTAGGGCACGGTGAAGTTAATTCCCAGGCATTTGTGATTTGTTGGCAAAACCAAATTGTTTCGGTTCTTCCATATGAGTCACATGGTGATGGCAAAAAGAATATTGCAACATTCATTTAGCCTTATTTTTGTACTTGTGTTTCGTATTAGCTTGCAACCATCTGGTCAACCCCATCTTATAATGTTTCACTGTATTTAAAAGGTAGAAATAAAATAGCAGGAGAAAAGTAAATAGAATATAAGTTACTAAGTAAATAAAAAGATGAAATAATAGAATCTAGAACTCGAAAAATGATGAGAATTATAAGTTGATATAATCTATTGCTAATTGATAATAAGTTTGATATTTCACTTCAAACGAATATCAAGATGAAGGACAAGAGGAAAGTCATGATTAGACAGCTATGGAAATTATTTGGATTGCATAATTAGAAAAAAAGTTTATAAAGATAATTATAGCAATAATTATACTGATAACTTGTAACAATAACTACATTGAGAATATATTTCTTTAGAAATGATTTAAGAAAGCTAAATACTCAACCATCTAATTTATGATACTTCAAAGTTTAAACACCGATGAGAAACTGCCATTGGGCCTAGTTGATACAAATGCCTTTGGTCTGAGCAGATTTTTAACATGGATGTCTACAATGAAGTCAAAATTGAAATTATAATTAGGGGTGGGAATAGGTCAGGTCAGGCTTTAAAAGGCCTGAGTCTAGTCTACGATGAATCTTTGAAGCCTGAGCCTGACCTATAGTCTATCAAAGGCTTTTATTTTGGCTCAGCCTAGCCTTTTTAAAAGTTTGGTCTGGTTTTTAAAAGTCTTCTTCACAATAAATATTTAATATTTTATGGAGTAGGAACGTAATAGGAAAGTTAAAGAAAAAAGAAAATCAATCAAAATAATGAGGAATATAAAATGGCACATGACTCACACCTAAATTGTAATTAAAGTCGTTGATTATAGGAATAGAAGTTATGGAACAATAATGTGTAATCAAAGTCTAATAGTTTCAAAAAAATTAATTGTATCCAAAAAATAATATTATATATTGGTACCCAAAAAATAATATATATATATATATATATATATATATATATATATATATATATATATATGCCGGTCTATCAGACTTATAAGACTTTTTAATAAGTCTAAGCATGGTCTATTTAATTTAATAGGCTTTTAAAAAAGCCTGAGCCTATCATTTTAATTAAATAGAAAAAGTCTGAGCCTACCATTTTAATTAAATAGGGCAGTTCAGACCAGACTTTATGTAGGTCAGGTCATAGGTCCCTGTAAGCCGGTCTGACCTATTCTCATCCCTAAGTATAATAGAACACCAAACTATCACTAGGTTTGCTATTCAGTAAATAATAATAATAATAATAATAATAATAATAATAATAATAATAATAATATAAAAAAATTGAATGTTTAAATAATAAATGTTGCTTATTGAAGTCATGACATGACTGTAATGAAATAATAATTTATGAGATGTTGTCAAGTGATATTAGCCTATGGGACAAAATAAAAATACGCCGTGTAATTTTTTATCTTAAATAAGGATATATATTTGTGTTAAGGTGTATTAGTGTTAAGGTGTAAGTGACCTGGATTGAAAACTATTTTTTAACTTAATTTTATTAAACTTAATTGGGTTAGATTGGATTGAGTTTATCTTTTTTTTTTTGTCAGCCCAATCCAATCTAACTTTAATTGGATTGGATTTGATTAATTATCAGGTTAAGTCATTAAAAAATTGTCACCTTAAGTCTTAAAAAAAATTATCAAGCTAAAAAAATAATAAGATATTTTATTTGACAGAAAAAGAGGAAATATTATTCATATGATAAACAATAATCACTAATAGAATTCGATAATTATAAAATATAAAATTAATTTATAACTCCAACTACTTAAGTCAATAATAATCATAAATATAACATTGTCTTACAACTCAAAGGACTTGAGTCACTAATAATCATTAATCATCAAAATATAAAAGTCTTAAACTACATAATATCTCACAGCAATGTAAGTGTGTAGCGCTTAGTGCTTACTAGGGTTTTTTAATATATAGTAACTTGCAGAGGTCGATTGGTTTTAGTTGGATCCAAACCTCCCAACCAGTCATCTAATTCAATTATAATTGGTTTCATTAGATTAAAATCAAATCAATCCAATGATCCAATCAAATCCACCAAAATCTAATTTGATTGGACGGGTTTACAGATTGGATGTAATCTAATTATCTAATCAACTCACAAAAATCTAATTGGACTAGATTGAAGGAGTTTATGGATTGAGTGTTATGAATTAATTTGGATCAAAATATATATTGTATTATCCATTAAAATGTTCACTTAGCAACTTATTATTGTAATTTGACAAGATTGAAAAATTGTGGCATGAATTATTATAAATTATATTGTATTTTATTTGCATGAATAAAAAAAATTGCATTTTTTTTCTAAAAAAACACTTAATATTGGACTTTGGTTATGAAACGGGTCATGGGGCTCCGTGAATATATATTCAAATAGAACCCTCCTAGGGTTTTAGTTTTGGGTCTCTCTCATTCTTCACCCGCTCAGACGCAGAGGAGCAGAAGCCTAAGCCTCAAACATGGTTAGCTCTTCGTCTTGAAACTAATTGCATTCAACTTATCATTTTGCTTTTACTTTTTTTTTCCTTGTTTTCGTTTTTATCATTAAATGGAAATGAAAGGGTGAAATAAATTGAATTTATACTTTAGCATACCATTCCTTAAGCAAAAGTTTTTGTCTTCGGTTCTGTCGTTAATCGTTAGAATTATGGTATGTAGTCTATTGATGTGGTTGGGTTGCTTTCTGAGTTGTTCTCTGCTTGAACAATTCACTTATTTTGTTTTTTATTGATGAAAATTGAGTCCTTAGCTGAAGCTACATCCCCTCAGTTATATAATTGGCTTTGATGTGTTGAAATTCTTATAGCATGACATGTTGATTTTTTTTTTTATGATTGTGTTTTTTTTTATTTTTGGTGGGATGCACCTTGACAAGTTTTGTGATGTTTTTTTTTTTAATTATTTTTTGGGATTTTATTTCCGTCAATGCTTGTTTTATTGTCGAACTGGTGTAAATACTATCAGGTTTTAAAGAACGATTCTTGACTGTGATTGTGCCCACAATGTCAAGGTTGTTGGGATCTCTTGTGGTCACATTAGTTGTATTTGTTTGCAATTTTCCACAACACACTTTAATACTGTTGGAATATAAGTTTAAGTTGAAGTCCCGCATCAGATAGGAATGAGAAGAGGAATGAAAAGGTGGAACACTGTATAAGTGAGGATAAGACCCATAAACTTGAGCTTTAATGTTTTGAATCAAAGTGTGGTGTCAAGTTCACTTATGTGGTTGCTCGAGACTCATTGGTTTAAGAGACCCATTGGTTTAAATCTCTTCGGTGTTGACACCCCCTCTGATGCTCAACAAATACCTTGAGTACTATTTACAGTTTAATACTCAACTGTGGTTGAACTGGTCTGTGTGTAAATTTAGGGGTTGCGTTCGGCTGTTGCGTTGTCAATCTCTAGCTTTTTTCGGATTTAATGGTTTATATGACCTGACCACTGACTTGGTTGGCTAACGGTTCGATTAATGGTTGAATTTGTCAGACTGTCCGGTTCAGTCTAGTTTTTAAAACACGGGCCTACAATGATTCATTGCTTGGTGTAATTGTTAGGAATATTGAGTATCTTAAGTTCTGACCTCAAATTCTAATTTGTAGTTTTTCTCCTGTATTTCAGGCGAGAGGGTTAAAGAAACACCTGAAGAGGCTCAATGCTCCAAAACATTGGATGCTTGACAAGCTTGGTGGTGCCTTTGTATGTACAGTACTCACAATTGTCGATGATATTATTTTACTCAAATTTATTTGTAATTTTCATTTGAACTCATGTACTCATTTGGCCTGGCTCTGTAGGCACCCAAGCCATCATCTGGACCCCACAAGTCCCGGGAGTGTCTTCCTCTGATCCTCATCCTACGAAACAGGCTAAAGTATGCTCTAACATATAGAGAAGTTATTGCCATCTTGATGCAGCGCCATGTTCTTGTTGATGGCAAGGTTAGGACAGACAAGACATACCCTGCTGGTTTCATGGGTATGTACATTTTAAAACTTGGTTGCCATATAGTGCTGTTATGTCCAAATTATTGTTTATTTGGATATTTGGACTATATTGTCACTTTTGTATATTCATATCAAGATTTTTAAATTGGGATTTTGACAATTTTGACCAGATGTTGTTTCTATTCCCAAAACAAATGAAAATTTCCGTCTACTGTATGACACAAAAGGTCGATTCCGTCTCCACTCTGTAAGGGATGAAGAGTCAAAGGTTTGTCTATTCTTGCATAATCTCTCTAATGTCTGTTCATACAAATTTGTGCCACATATTGGTTTTGCATGTAGTAAATTTTTTGTTTCAATAATGTATTTTGCATCAAAATTTCTCAATGGCATATTATCACTCACTGTTGAAGGTGTGTCGTTGGATGGTCAAATACTAAAATTTAGGACTATAAATTGGAAACTTGTTTGGACATATCTTAGATTGGTGCTACTTGATGCTTTTGAGCTCTATAAATTTGTTTTGCTGGATCTTATTTTAATGTTTTTCTGTAGATTTTCTTTCTAGTGATTTTACTCTAATTTTTGCCTTGTTATAGTTTAAGCTCTGCAAGGTTCGATCTGTTCAATTTGGGCAAAAGGGTATCCCCTATTTAAACACATACGATGGGCGCACCATCCGCTATCCTGACCCACTAATCAAGGCCAATGACACCATCAAGCTGGACCTTGAAAGCAACAAGATCACTGATTTCATCAAATTTGATGTGGGGAATGTTGTTATGGTCACTGGTGGAAGGAACAGAGGCCGTGTCGGTGTCATCAAGAACAGAGAGAAACACAAGGGAAGTTTTGAGACCATCCATGTCCAGGATGCAACTGGTCACGAATTTGCAACTCGTATGGGTAATGTCTTCATCATTGGCAAAGGGACAAAACCTTGGGTGTCTCTTCCCAAAGGCAAGGGTATCAAGTTGTCTATCATTGAGGAGGCTAGAAAGAGGCTTGCTGCACAAAATGAAACAGTTGCCTAAATGATTTTGCTGGTAAAATTTAGCTATTTTATCTCTTCGGCTGTCTGAGCATAGGATTTTTGGTGAAATGACTGAGCATAGTTTTGTATCAAACTTTATATTACAATTTTGAGCTGTTGATTTCAGTTTTTATTACCTTGTGATTATTAATATTTTGGTGAGATATTGATCTTTTTAGGGGGGTAAAATTACGTCCTTAATCTTTTACTTTAGTTGCAATTTTACCTCCTCAGATATTAAATTCAGTATATTTTCTCATTTATATTCCTACCTAATATGGAATTTTCTTTATTCATCACTCCAACTTTATATCGAACCCGAATGAATATTTGTATAACAGGTGTGAATTAAGTTAAAAAATTGTTGATCTATCTTAATGCTAGCTTTAGTTTATTTGGGCTTTTTCATTGGTCTGTATTATTTATTTATATATAATTACAATCGAGAAATGTAAACTTAAAACACTATTTAATTAAATTATATAACTACAAAGTTAAATCCAAAGATTTACAATCTATTATCTTTTAAAATAAATCATTTTTATTTTCGAATATCATTATGATAAACTTGAAAAGGAGAAATTCATTAGTTATAGTAATTAATTATGTAACATGTCAATAGCTTTTTTGATAACTTTTTTTGCCCCAACTCTGATGTTTGTTAACTGGATATGTCCACATTACAATACCTATTAAATAATAATCATTTTAATTCTTAAAATTATATCAATAAAAATTAAAATTACTGGTGGTTAGGAATTTTAGGAACTAAAATGTCGTTTTTATAATTTCGTAAGCTAATTTAGAGTATTACTCCATTGAGTAGGTTAAGATTTTAATGATGTGGCGAAATAAAATATCGTGTAATTGTGTCAGAAATTATCTAAATATTTTTATTTAAGAGAATAATTTGCTTCTAAGCAAATGTTACATAAATTAAAAAAAAAGGTCTTTTTATATAAATTAAAACAAACAAAAAAAGTAATTTGGATTATGTTGTAAAAATTTACTCTACCATTATTATTATCATTATCATTAATCAATTATTATTATTGTCACCACCAACTTATGACATCTTTATTATTGTCTTCATCACAATTATCATTATCACAATTACTACCATTATCTTCACTATCATTATTGTAGCTATCTTGACTATCACTTCTACTAGCTAAAGTCACAATTATAAAATTAACAATCATCATTATTATTGTCATGATCAATACTACTATCATGTAGGCATGGCAACGGGGCGGGGCGGGGCGGGGTCGGGTTTTATTTACCCCACCCCACCCCTGACTCCCCATTTCCTTCCCCACCCCCGAAACCGACGGGGTTCGGGTTTTCCCCGCCCCGCCCCCGACATTTTTATAAAATTTTATTAAAAAATATAATTTTAAATAAAACATAAAATTCAATTCAACACTAACATAAAATTTAATCTAATAGTTTCATATTTCAATGTGTTATATATATTAATAATTAGCGGGGCGGGTTTGGGTACGGGTTCGGGGTGGGTATTGATAATCTCATCTCCGACCCGAAATCCAAATTTGGCTATCAGGGAAAACCCGACCCCGACCCCGACCCCGGTCAACTCGGATTTTTCCCGTCAAAATCGGGGCGGGTCCGGGGCGGGCCCCACGGGTTCGGACCCCGTTGTCATGCCTACTATCATGATTATGATCATCACCATCTACCATTGTTACTAGTGTAGTAACTTACTACTATTGCCCACAGTCATTGTTATACCTTCCCTTTCACCGCCATCAATTAATAACATTGCTATCATTACTTTCATCACAATAATTGTCATTGCCATCATCATAATTTTTGTCACTATTATCATTGTTACCCCATCTTATCCACCATCACCACTATAACAACAATCTTCACAATTATAATGATTGTTGCTAAATTATATATAATTATCCCAATTGCCATAAGTTCACCTTATTGTCATTCTTATATCACTGTCTTATAATTTAACATTTTTTTATTGATCAATATTAATAATTAATTTTTGTTGGTGGAAAAATTTAAATCCACAATCTCTTCCTTCTCCCTCCACCACCAAGATAACCTTATAACCTCCTTTCAATCTAACACAATGAAATGCTAAAAAGAAAAAGCAGAGGCAATTACTACTTGGTGTGAAGAATCATCAATTTAGATAATATATATTCTAAAAGTTACTTTGTTTGAATATTTCTTGTAGTATGAAAAGGGGGGAAAACATAAAACCTAAATAAAGTTTTTCTACATATATTTTTATTAAAATTTCCCATCAACTTATAGAATTTGAATTTTGTTTCAAAACTTGCAACACATTTAATGTAAGTTATTCAATATTAAAAGTGAACATCCATTTATAACAATATTCAATTGAAGAACTTAACAGCAAGAATAAAGAAAAATTAATCTAAACTTTGTAAAAACAAAAATGCTTATCTGCCCAAAAGTGATCACCGAGCAGTTGAGACTTGAGAAGACCATCGCCAAAAATAGTTCACGAGCACATGCAGTCTATACTTTTAAAATTGTTGGACCAAAATAAATGTTTTTAAACTCGTATTGACCTGAAGCGATTATGTTAGCATAGAAAGTGATTGCAACAACTCTTCCAATCCAATTCAATTATGCCAAGCAATCACTACACAAAGACACTATAGAGAAAGCGCTATTACTACACAAAGACACTTAAGATAAGCCAACCAAACGCTTGACCAGGGGCCCCATCACCACTCTCGTGTAGATACCATCAAATTGTTGAGAATATTTGGTAACAAAGATAAGGTAGTAAGAGCCAAATCCAAAACAATTCCCCCTACTCACAATTTATTTACTGTATCCTGCATTATATTCATATGCCATGGACACGTGAATATCTAACACTACCTAACCAATGGTTTCACACACACAAATGTTACTAAACTTGATTTTGCAATCTATTACAGGTTGTAATTATGTTCTTCCTTAACAAGTGATAACTTCTAGGTACAGTGATGGATTCAAAAACATGAGTCAATGAGTGCAATTTATTTTTTAAAAAGAAAAATCATAAAATGAAATGAAATATGAGATGTAATGAAATGCCCAATTAAATAAAATGTCACGTATCCAGATAGATAAAAATGGAATGAAACGTGAGAAAGTAATAAAGAAGCCAGCTAGCTAAGTGAAAAATTGGAAACAATGGATTCAAATATATAAAATAACGGCATATGTTTGTATGTACATGACAAATTGGAGTTTAATTTTCATGTATATGATTAATATAAATATTTTAATTTTATTAATCAATTAAAAATTATCTTATATATAATTTTTAAAATAATTTTTATAAAAGTCATCAATTTTATCATACATAAAAAATTATTATTAAATTACATTATCAGTGTATTTTAATTAAATTCAACTAAATATTATCATTTTCACTTTATCAAAGGGTCAAACGGGGTCTTGGAGATAGGATTAGGAAGTGAAATCCATATATTTTAGGAGTCAAAGTTTGTTTAAGAACAAACAAGGCTGAAAATCAGGAATTACACGAAGGCCTTGGCTTTTTATTTGTTGTTTTCTGTTCTGGCAGGATTCACCTATGGTTTTGTTTACTATTTTTTTTTTTTAAAAGGGAATGATGCATATAAAACATGGAGGCTGCAAGGAAAAGAGTTGAAGAAGGGCTGTGTTTCTACTTTGAAAAATGGGGAAGTGGAAGGACTGCTGCTACTTCAAGGACTTGTCTATCTATTCAATCAAGAGTATCATTAGGAAACTCAATTCACTCTTGAGGTTCAAACATGAAGGTAAAGTAGTATGCTGCTTCAGATTATTGTTAACTAAGTTGTGTGAATTTTATGCTTAGTACACACATCCTTAATGGTTGCTTAGTTAGAATAAGTAATTAGTCTGTTTCTTGTGGTAAATAATTAACGTCTCTTAAACTTTCATTCTTAATTAAATTGAATGATGTCTTGTGATTCATGTAACTGTAACTGATTCAATCTAATGGAATAAGTTGCTTTGTTGTTGTTATAGTAATTTGTTTCTGATCTGATTTTTTTAATGTGTGTTTGTTTCACAAATTAAAAGTTCATTTTTTTAAAATGTAAATATACCAATATCAAAAGTTACCAAACTTATGTTTTTTACATGTCTAAGATAACATTTTTTTAATGATAATATTTCCGTGAACGTGATTCTTAAAAACTCAATGTCATATATACTTTCAAACAAATGTCCTTATAGCTTGTTTAATTGTGGTGTTGACTGCAGGGCACAGAAATGGGCTTGTTAATCTTTATAAGGAGATGGAGCCTTTTAAAGAAAATGATGATATACAAATTATGTGGAAAATGATTCAAGTTCAATCATCAACTCTGCAATGTACCTGCACCGTCAAAAGGACCAATAGATGTTTATATTGGACACTATGTTTTCGACCGACTTGAAATTTTAAAAACATCACGGCAAAGTAGTCCTAAAGTTTCTAGATGAATTAACTAGTCCTGGTTTAGAGTGTGCTAAGTAAGAGTGGTTACGGAAAAGGGTAGAGAGAAATAAATAAAATTGGCAATGTGTCATAACCGCAACCATGTCTATAGACTCTATATTCAACAAATTGTCAATTTCCATTTTTCTACTTCTGATCCTCCTTTCCACGTTTTCTCTATCATAAGACAAAGTGAACGTGTTACTGCTGTTCAGTGTTCAGCTTATATTTTGGGTCCGAATTTCCTGTTTTTTTTTTCTTTAGAAGGAATTTTTTTATATCATAAGACAAAGTGAATGTGATAATAATGTCTCTTGAACTTTTGTAGGCTCTCAAAGTAAGGAAAATAACTAAAAAATAATTACAATTGATGGATTGTGTTTGGTTGAAGGTCTCTACAATTATTTCTGAAACAAATATTTATACTATAAAATCTAAACTAACTTAATCAAAATCATGCCTTGTCCATTTCATTTTTTAACTGCTCCGGCCTTTACTCGCATTTCGGTTAAACAGCAAGGCATCGCATCGCCATCTTTTTTATTTTTTATGACCTGCTCCTAAATCATGGGGTTCTTTACGTACATATAGCATGCGATCCTAGCTTCAATTTTAATATCTACTTGCATTTATCTTTGAAACTTTTGATTTAATCCTCTGAATTTAAAAAAAAAGACTGAATTATTGCTTCCAACGGTCATATCTTATCACTTATCCGAGATAACAATTAACCTCCTTTCGATTAAGTTTCTAGTTTGATTCGTTCAGCTCACTAAAAATATTTTAACACCTAACAGAAATAAACTTTCTCTTCTTATTGAATTTTTATCTCACGGAGAGTTCCAAGATGAACCAAGCGAATAAAATTACCTAAACTACGAACTTTTTGATTGGGAATGCAAGCGGCATACATAATGAAGTTGATGCTTTTGGGGAAATTTGTGCATTGCAGCTTTTCTCATTTTTTTTTTCTTTTTCAAAAGTCCTATTTAGAAAGAAAAAAATATTTTCCATTCTTTTGGTCAATAGTGAATTAGTGATTCATTAGAAATGTCCTGCAGCACTTGCATAAATATACAATGGTGTTACAATAGTACATAAAACATCAAATAGGGCCAGAGGCTTCTCTGATGTGTTTGATGAATCCGATTCCAAATGTGTTGTTAATCTCATTATGAAGGGTTGCTCGCCTACGCATGAATGTTCTCAGTTTGTTTAACTCATTCATGAAACAGCAGGGCCCTCTTTTGTTTATCAGATAAGCCAATCAAGTGGTGGACTGATAGCAAACACAGGAACAAGACCAAGGAGGAAGAGCATAGCACCCACCTACCTTAAGGATTTCACTAGTCGTTAGTACCCGTTGATGAGAGCTGTGTCACTGGCTAAGTTGGAAATTGTTGAGCTGAATATAAGGGGAATAGCCCTTGATTCTTGTCTGCCATTACTAGGAATATTCCCTTTCTGTTAGACCTGTCCACACTACAATACAAATTCTGTTATTGTAAATTCATTATAAATATCCATCTAATGAAAGAAGGCAGCATGAATTTCAATCCCAATACTTATCTTTTAATTTTGTGCTTGGGAGGTCTGGCCCTCGAAGTCCAGGAATTTGATCACTCATAACATTTTGGTGCTCTCGTTTCGTACTCATGGCCGACAATCGTTCGAAATCTTCCTCAAACAAATTGGAAGATGCCATCGCCAAGTTGACTACACACCAGATGAGCCTCAATGAATGCCTCCAAAACATGACCTGTAACATTTCCTTTTTTTCATAAATAAATTTAAAAAGTTTTTTTTAGTAAAAATAATAAAAATAAATAAATAGAGTGAATAATAGGTCGTAAATGCCCCTAACTATAAATAGTAACATGCTAGGTTTTTTCAGACTTCCTCGGCCTCTTCTGCCTCTCATTTTCGTTTATCCCCTTCTCCTCTCAAAACTCATTCTTTTTCCTGCAGCTCACAAAACCTGTCTCAGAAAAACGACGATCTCGGACTCATTCACCGTTGGATCGTCGTGAAATTTAAACACCAAGTTCAAAACTCAATTCCGAGCATTCTAACCGTTGGGAATTTCAAAATCATGTCTCAGTTTATAGAAAAACCCTTCGCATTGTAGCCTTTTAATTTCCCGCAGAAACCCAAAACTGTCTCGGTAAAATTATGATCTCGGTCTCGTTAACCGTTAGATTTTCATGAAATTTGGATATGTTGTTCGAAATTTAATTGCGCATACTTTCACCGTTGGGATTTGCGAGATAATATTCGTGGAAAGAGAAAAAGGAATCGCACGAAGACAGTACAAGTGGAGGTTTTAATCTCTTCTCCGTCTCTCTGACGTTTGGTAATTCTATCGGAGCAGTCGGAGGAATAACTGAGGGAATCTCAGGGAACCGCTAGAGATGGATGCTGCTATCGTTGGCTGAAGACACGTGAGTCCGCTCAGAGGTAAGGGATGAGTTATTCACAATTGGGAATTAGTGAGAACATGTGTAGGGATCCATAGAGATAGTCATTGGAATGTGTTTCAGGGTGTTTTTGCAATTTTCATTTTATCCTTTTAATTATTACAATGAATTATATATGTTTGATGAATCAGTTGATGTCTGTCATACCCTAATTTCGTCCGGAGACCTTTGCTTGATGACATGCAACTTTTGTTTGGTCCTTGTGAGGTGCTTGGCACCCATCATTAGACAATTTGTGAAGTTCCGAGACATGCCGGAAATCAAAAGAAAATACTGATGCACAATCCGTAAGGTTCTGTAACACACCGGAAATCAAATGGAAGCATCGTTGCATAATTAGTGAGGTTCCGTAACATTCCGTAAGTCAAAAGAGGGGATAATTATGTAATCCGCAAGGTTCCGTAACATTACGGAAAGAAAACAAGTATCGTTACGAGATTTGTAAGTTTCCGTAACTTTACGAAAAAAGAATCACCAAAAAAGGTAAGGGGGTGAACTTATCAAGATAGGGGTGTAAATAGCAATTCAAATCTAGGCCCTTCCGGAACATTTTAGAAGTTGGGTTGCTTAAGGAGGAAGCAACTGGGCGGCAAGCTCCTCCACGTTTTTGAAAAATGGTTTCCGGGGCTTCCGCGGCTTCCGCGGCTTCCGTAATGCTTCCGTAAAATTTCCGAAAACCTTGGGTAAGCATATTCCACTTAACATTGGTGAAAGGGAAGAGAAAAAAGATGAAAATCAAATTCGAAAACACTTCCGTAAGGCTTCCGTAACTTTTCCGTAAAATACAAAAAGGGGGTGAACTTAGTAATTCGGGTGCGCTTAGAAATCTTCTTCATTAAGTCTTTGGGCGGCAAGCACCTCCCTTTTTTTTCTATAAATAGGGGAGGGGGGAACTGTTTCAAAATGTTCAAGACCCCTCTGGCTATGCATTTCGGTTATTTTTGGCAAAAAACACGTTTTCGTGAAGAAAAATCGAGTCGAAGTGCTTCTGTAACGCTTCCGTAAGCGATTCTGTGGAAATTCTTCATCGTTCTTCGTCGTTCTTCACCGTTCTTCATCCGTTCTTCGTTCGTTCTTCGTTCTTCAACGGGTAAGTTTCGAATCCGAGACTTTCAATTCATTTCTTGTTTTGTGTACTTTCACTTTAATTTCGTTTACTTTCAGTTTTCTTTTCTTCCCTTTTGACATGCTTAAGCCATTTATTTAAGTCATTTCTCGCTTAATCTAAAAATAAAATAAATTTCCACCGATCGTTTGAATTGTATCATCCGTTAATTTCGTTTAAAATGAATTCCGATCGTTCGGTCGTGCCGTAACCACGTTGGAAATCAAAAAAAGAGGTAAAATAATAATATAATAATCAAAAAAATATTTTTTAGTAAAGTAAAGCGAAAAATCAATCGGACGTTTTCTCTTTGGGATTTCTCATTCTTAATCGAATTGACTAATAACTAAGGTGAAACTAAGGCTAAAATCAACTCGCCTAGTCAAGCTCGTCCACAAAAATAGGGTTTTGAAAGTTTATCATCTCAGTTTTCTTACCAAGTAAAATGGATCATTTTTAAGGTCCAACGCCTTAAAATGATCACCTTTCAAGTAAAAAGAATCACTTGATTCACGCATAAGAAAGAACTACGTAGGTCTGATTTTCTCATCCCAATTGAGGAATACGTAGGAGCAAAGGAAAACACCCTTGTCGACCACAAAAAGAGAAAAAAATATAAAAAGGGTATAAAGGATATAAGGACATAAAAGGGAACGTAAAAATCAAAGTCATGTTTGCACATTCGATTAAAGGCTGTCGTCCCTTGTGACGGACGTGTGGGGTGCTAATACCTTCCCCGCGCGTAAATACAACTCCCGAGCCTTTCACTTAAAAGTTCGTAGATCGCGTCTTTTCCGGTTTTTCCAATGTTTTCCTCAAATAAACGTTGGTGGCGACTCCACGCGTATTCCTTTCGTGGAACACGCATCCTGCGAGTCACGCATCGCCCTCCCGCCGAAGGGTAGGTTGCGACAATGTCCCAATGAGAAATTGCTATGAAATTGATGTGTTCTTGTATTGAGTGTGAATCCCTTAAAAAAATTAAGCTCTTTTTATTAACGTAAATTATATTTTAAACAATATTATTCAATGACTTATTTTATACAAATTATTATCTTGTTCTAATTTTTTTACGAGGATGATCAACATGTTATGCGTATATAATTATTGTAATACTAGAATAATATAAATTAAAGAAAATTGTAAGGTTAATGCCTAGTGATAATTTCTTTTGATGTAATTTTAAATTAATTGTTATAGAAATTCTTTGATTAACAACAATGTAGTTTAATTTACGATATACATATGCATATATATGTTTTGTATCATGCAAATATTATTATTGAGTGATGTGTATATGAGTTATAAGGTGTAATAAGTTATTATAATGGTATTATAATATTATTGTGAAGATTGAGTAGTATAAAATTGAATGTGTCTATTTGCGAGATACATGTAAAAAATGAGATGGTTGATGTGATATTATGAGATGTTAAATTATGGACATGATATTTGACTGTGAATAAGTGTATGTGTTTGACACTTGATGTGACCATAATTATATTGTGAGCTATGAATTATACAATAACTCGACCAGTGTTATCTTGAGAAAAGCGTTGATGCGCTGTGTTTAAGAGAAAATGTAGGTTCCTAGTTAGGAACCAATGTTAAATTGTAGCGCAATTGTGCTAAACATGTTTGAAACATGAGTGTGAGGTCGTGGTATTATATAATTCATGAGCAGTGTTTATAAATGAAATATGTGATGAATTATGGAATAATATGTTGCCTTGAGATTATAATATTGTTATTGAGATTGAGTAAAAGTGTAAAGTAGAACATGTGTTAAATTGTGAGATACGTGAAAACATGTGATGGTGGATTGTGACATTATGAGATGTGAAATTGTGAATGAGTTTTGGTTGTAAATAAGTGTGTGATTAACTCTTGATGTGACATTATTTATGTCGTAAGCTGTGAATTGTACAATAATCCGACCAGTGTTATCTTGAGAAAAGTGTAAATGCGCAGTGTTAAAGAGAAAGTGTAGGTTTCCTATTTAGGAACCAATGTTAAATTGTAGCGCAATATGTTGTACGTGTTTAACACACGAGTGTGAGGTCATGGGTATTGTATAATTCACGAGCAGTGTCTGTGTGCTAAAATGATTTTAGGGGTTGGACCTGAATCAGGAGGAAGAGGCTCTGACGGACTCTTCGGAGTATAGGCCTTGGGGGTCACCGGGTTTGAGTGCTCCTTTAAGCTTATGCTGATCCCATATGGTTGGAGCATTCTCGCAAAACATCGTGACCCTGACTGGTCTCCCTATGATCTTACTTAGTGAGAGTGACCTGACAAACTCATTCTTTGGTGTGTCTTGTTATGTACTCCTAAGCGCCCCAGGGTGGTTTTTCACTGACATGGTACCACATTGCATATAGGCTTGAGTCTTAGCATAATTGTCTCATGCGCTTGCTAATTGTTTATTATGAAATTGATATGTTATTATGTCTTGATCAAAGCATGTGATTCTTGTGTAATGTGATTGATGATTGAAAAGTGAACTTTGAATGACAAAGTGGTGGAATTACGTATAACTAAGTTTTATTTGGTTTATATGATATGTATATCTAGTTGTCTTGTTTCTCTATTAGTTAGGAATGTGATAACTCACTCCCCGTGTGTTGTTTATGTTTGGATCCTGTGATGATCTTGAACTTTGTATTCGGGGGAGCAGATGACTAGGTGAATTGCTTTAAGGAACCATGTGCTGAAGGACGTCGGGACACAACGCTCTGATAGGATGTGACATTGGGGTATAGGGTTTTATAGACGGCCTTGTTTGAGCCGAAGTGAATTTATTATTTATTTAGAAAAGTATTATGATGATGTTAGAAAGGTGAATGTGAGCCTGCTACCCTCTTGAAAGGCTTGTATTTAAATATGTTTTAAAAACTTGAATTAAGTTAAATTTTTTTAATTATTTCTTTTATTATTAGTACATATATGTGTGGGGTAAAGGGTGTCACATGACCCACAAATTGGATACCTTGATCACTACCCTTTCCACCTCTAAATCCTCTGATTCTTCTCCAACCTCTTTTCCCCATAACCCATCGCCTTCCTCTTCTTCACAACCACCCCGTGTAAAGCTTGATGTCCCCAGATTGATGGCTCAGACCCCTTAGGCTAGATATTCAAAATTACATAGTTTTTTGAATATCATCACACCCCTGAACACGAACGCCTAACAATTGTATCCTTCTACATGGATGGTCGTGCCTTGGCCTGGTACTAGTGGATGGCTGGCAACGGTCAGCTCTCGTCCTGGGCAGGTTTTCTCCATGCTCTCCAAACCCGGTTCGCATCCTCACAATATGAAGACCCCACCGGAACCCTGTTCGAATTAACACAGCAAACCACAGTTCAAGCTTACCTTTCAGAGTTCAAAGATGTCGCCAATCGCGTGGCGGGCCTTCCCCCGCATTTCCTTCTTAGCTGTTTCGTATCGGGGTTGAATCCCGACATCCGCCGCGAGGTCCAAGCGTTGCAACCATTAACGCTGGTCCAGGCGGCGGGCCTTGCGCGCTTGCAGGAAGAGAAACTCGCGGAGACAAGACGCGCCTTCCGTAGTCGCGTCCCTTCCTTCTCGACTTCGACCGCGCCCTCAACGCACACCCCGATTTCGGTGTCTCCCTCACCACGAGCCCTTTCGGCGCAACCCCTCTCGCCGGTACCGTTAAAGCGTCTGACGCCGAACGAGCTTGCTTCTCGCAGGGAGCGAGGCCTTTGCTTCAAATGCGATGAACGCTATCATTGCGGCCACCGCTGCCATGCTAGGGTTAACCTCCTTATTGTAGATGATGAGGAGCGGTCCATTGAAGAAGCAGTGCCTTTGGGCTTCTCACCCGACCCGCCTGACCCAAATGACCCGAATGAAGCCCAACTTAATTTACACTCTCTCATGAGTCCATTAGCACCAGAGACATTACGTTTTTCAGGCTTCGTGGCTTCAAAGCAGGTTTTAATCTTGGTGGATGGGGGGTAGTACCCATAACTTCATCCAAGATACCATGCTTACGAGACTGGGCCTTTCCCCTTGTGACACCACCCCCCTCAAGGTCATGGTTGGTAATGGACAATACCTCCATTGCAATCAAATTTGCATTGAGGTTCCAATAGTCATTCAAGGAGTTGAATTCATCATTGACCTACACGTCTTACCATTATGTGGCGCGAACATAGTGTTAGGGGTGCAGTGGTTGCGATCACTAGGATCCATCCTCAATGACTACACCACTTTATCAATGAAATTCATGCACCACGGTCGTGCCATCGAATTCAAAGGAGAAGACACCTCTGTGCTCTAACCATTATCTGTTACTCAAGTCCGACGTCTGGTTCGGACCGCCGGCGCCAATGTTTGCTTTCTCCTTTCCGTTACACCACCATCGGACACCACATCCCCACCCACCTACCCTCATGAAATTCACTCTTTATTGACCAAATTTGCCTCTCTATTCCAACCCTCACAAGCTCTTCCACCATCACGGCCCACAGACCACCATATTCACCTGGTCCCTAACTCCGAACCCGTGAATGTCCGCCCATATAGGTATCCACACTATCAGAAAGCCGAAATTGAGACCCAAGTCAGCTCAATGTTGTAGAAAGGCATCATTAGGCCCAGCACCAACCCATTTTCGTCCCCTGTGTTGTTGGTACACAAGCATGATGGAACCTGGAGGTTTTGTGTTGATTACAGAGCGCTCAATGCTCTAACGATCAAGGATCGTTTCCCGATACCGACAATTGACGAATTGTTGGACGAGTTAGGGGGTGCGTCCTGGTTTTCAAAGCTGGACTTATTACAAGGATATCACCAAATCCTACTGTTGGAGGAGGATATAAGCAAAACAGCTTTTCGAACCCACCATGGGCATTTCGAATTCACGGTGATGCCTTCCGGGCTTTGTAACGCCCCTTCATCCTTTCAAGCTACAATGAACACCATCTTTCGCCCCTTCCTTCGTCAATTCATTATTGTATTTTTTGATGACATCCTTATTTATAGTGCTACACTGGAAGATCACGTTTTCCATTTAGAACAAGCTTTTCAGGTGTTGTTGCAGGAGCAGTTCGTCTTGAAGTTAGAAAAATGCACATTTGCCCAACCTCAAGTCGAGTATCTAGGTCACGTGGTGTCTTCTCGCGGAGTTGAGCCAGTGCTAGCCAAGGTTCAGGCTATTCAGCAGTGACCGAAACCTCGATCGGCGTGTGCACTCCGCAGCTTTTTGGGACTTGCAGGATTCTACAGAAGATTCATTCGTGGTTATGCAACAATTGTTGCGCCTCTAACCAAGCTTCTCACATTAGAATCTTTTCAGTGGACCCCAGACGCTACTGCAACGTTTACTACTCTTAAACAGATGCTGACTTCATCCCCTGTTCTTCGATTGCCGGACTTCAACCTCCCTTTCACGGTGGAGACAGACGCATCAGGCACAGGCATGGGCGTAGTGTTATCACAACAGGGCCTCCCAGTTGCTTACTTCAACAAAAAATTTCCCCTAAAGCTACTTGGTGCTTCCACATACGTTCGTGAACTATTCGCTATTATGGCCGCCGTTAAGAAGTGGCGCCAGTACCTCCTTGGCCGGCGCTTCAACATCCTCACTGATCATCGAAGTTTGAAAGAGCTGCTTACTCAGGTGATTCAAACACCTGAGCAACAAAAGTACCTTGCACGTCTCATGGGTTACGATTACAACATTCAATACCGCTCTGGAAACTCCAATGTCGTTGCTAACGCGTTATCGAGAGTGCCAGAACCAACCTCTGAGATATTTTTGCTTTTATCAGTCCCCTGTTTCACATTTTTGCAGGAGCTCAAGGCTCAGTTGGAGCAATGCCCAGATTACACTCAGCTCCGACAAAGCATTATGGATCACCCCGACCAAAATCCTGAGTTTTCAATCACCAAGGACTTCGTTCTTCACAAAGGCCGTATATGGCTTCCTTCTACTTTGCCATTTTTGAACACCCTGTTACAGGAATACCATTGTACACCCACGGGTGGACATATGGGTGTCGCGAAGACATTGGCTAGGCTGACCGAGAATTTCTATTGGCAAGGGATTCGCAAGGATGTGAAAAGATTCGTTGCTTCGTGTCTAGACTGTCAGTACACGAAATATAAAGCCCGAAAACCGGCGGGATTGTTGTGCCCATTGCTAGTGCCTTGTCAGTCGTGGGAGGACTTATCCCTGAATTTCATCACCGGGCTGCCGGCATTTCGCGGCAATACTGCCATCTTGGTCATTGTAGATCATTTTTCGAAAGGGATCCACCTAGGCATGCTCCCAACCCATCATATGGCATACACAGTGGCCATTCTCTTTATGGACCTTGTCGGAAAACTCCATGGCATGCCACAGAGCTTAGTTTCAGATCGCAATCCTCTATTTCTCAGCAAATTCTGGCAGGAGCTCTTTTTCTTGAGTGGTACCAAGCTACGGCTAAGCTCTGCGTATCACCCTCAATCAGATAGGCAAATAGAAGTCTTAAATCGGGTGATTGAACAATACCTTTGAGCATTCGTCCATAAGAAGCCTTCTTCATGGGGCAAGCTGCTGGGTTGGGTGGAGTGGTCTTACAACACCTCCTGGAACTCAAGCTCAGGTCTCTCTCCGTATGAAGTCACATTTGGAAAGAAGCCTTTTAACTTTCCACAATATTTGGCAGGGGACTCTAACATTGATGCTGTAGATGTTATGCTCACGAACCGCAAGGCTGTTTTCACCGAAATCAAATGGAAGCTGGAAAAAGCTCAAAGTCGCATGAAGTACTTTGCAGATAAAAAGCGTTGTGAAGTTGAATACCAAGTAGGTGACATGGTTTTGGTCAAACTTCGTCCACACAGGCAGATATCGGTCTCGGGTCAACCTAGTGCTTACTCGAAGCTTACTAAAAGATTCTATGGGCCTTTCCGAGTCGTAGAACGAATTGGATCCACAGCCTACAAATTGCAATTGCTAGAGGAAGCCCGAATACATCCAGTTTTCCACTACTCCCTCTTAAAGCCATACTAATCCATTGAGCCCGATACCAGCCCACACTCCATCACTTTACCAGTGCTTTCGAAGGATGACCACCTGCTGATTCAACCTTTAACCATTTTAAACACCCTCCGCAGTAAAGATTCTGAACTAGAAATACTTGTGCAGTGGCAAGGACTTCCCCCGGATGATACCACTTGGGAGAACTGGGATCAGTTACAGGCTGATTATCACCTTGAGGACAAGGTGCTTTCGGAAGCAGTGAGGAATGATAGCAACATAGGAACAAGACCAAGGAGGAAGAGCAGAGCACCCACCTACCTTAAGGATTTCACTAGCTGTTAGTACCCGTTGATTAGAGCTGTGTCACTTGCTGAGTTGGAAATTGCTAAGCTGGATATCAAGGGAATAGCCCTTGATCCTTGTCTGCCATTACTAGGAATATTTCCTTTCTGTTAGGACCTGTCCACACTACAATACAAATTCTGTTATTGTAAATTCATTATAAATACTCATCTAATGAAAGAAGGCAGCATGAATTTCAATCCCAATACTTATCTTTTAATTTTGTGCTTGGGAGGTCTGGCCCTCGAAGTCCAGGAATTTGATCACTCATAACACGGACAATTTTGCTAAATATGATCTTGGTTTGTTTGATTTTGTGGATTTTGACTAGGTGCTTCCTTTGTTTTTTTTAAGGTGCTTGTTGATGTAGTTTCCATTTGTTACCATTGTGATTTTTAATGTGATATCTTCTCGTTTGGGTTCAGACTCTTTTACTTCAAAAAAAAAAAAAATCAAAAATGGGCACGCACAGTCCCCTGACAAAGTAATAATCGTGCACTTACAAAATAAAAAAGTCTTAAGACTTAAATGCACTTTTAATTTTATAAGTATAGCATATTAGTTATTTTTATCGTCAAATTTCAATTAATCAATTTTGGTCCCTTAAGTATTATTGCGTAATTTTGATTCCCTCCATCAACTAATATGTTGATGATATGACCTAAACATATAAAAATGTAAAAATAAATTATTAAAATAATAATTTTTTTTTCAAAGACTTAAAAAACAACAAAGATGAAAGTACAACCTCAACCTTAAACTCCAAAAATGATACTTAACCTAACTCTAAGATAATGAATTTCTTTGATATGTAAATAAAAGTAATAATATATATGGGAACAAAAATTGTTCGTATATTTACTACTACTAAATAAAAAATTATAGTATATTATACTTAAATATGTTTTTAATCCTTATAATTTAATATTTTTTTATCATCCTTTAATTTTTTTTTTGTTTTAATTAGTCCTTACAAATTACGTTGTGTTTGTTTTTTGTTTTTATAACATTTATGATAATATTTTTTTTCACGATTCAAACTATTATCTAAAATATTTTAAGAATGAAAAATAAAACAAACATAATTTATAAAAAAGAAAAGTAAAAAAAATAGTAAATTGTAAACACTAAAACATATTTAAACCTATCTATTATTATCTCTCTCTATGTGTTTTATTAGTATTATATGCATTTTCTATTACTAAGTATTATTACTAATATATTTAATAAACTAATAGTTTAATAAATTACACTAATAACTTTTTATTTGTTAATTCACCTACTAATAATATCAATAATATTATTAATACTAATTATATATATATAAATCAATTTATTTACTATTAGTAAATATATGTTTTTTTCTATAAAAATGAAAATTAGATATGTAAATTATATACGTCAACAATTATATAAGAATTATATAAGGCTTAATTAAAAATTTCATTCCTATGTCCTAATTTTGGTTTTAGTCTTTTAAAAGATTTTTTTGTTTGTTTTAGTTCTTCTTAACAAAAATTGATTTTAATCTTTGTTGTCAAATATTTTGATTAAGAAATTATGTAATCCTGACGTTGGCAATTCATTATGTCTGATGGATAGTCATAAAAAGTCTGATGGATAGTCATGCTTATTTTTTTAGTTTAAATGTTATTTTTAGTACATTTTGTTTTAGTATAATTTTGTTTTGGTATATTAAATTTTAAAAATTTTATTTTTGTCTTTTGTATTTTCAAAATATATTATTTTAATTTTTTTTTCTAATTTTTCATTTAATCGTTAAATTTTCATTAACACTTAAATTTTAAAATAATTATTTTAAAATAGTCACAGCTAGAATCCTTCACTATATTTATTTGATTTTAAAAACTATAAATCACCAAAAAATCATCTCCTTCCATCTCTTCCAAATATGAGTTATGTGATATCATTTGATATTTGAGATTTCACATAACGATCTAGAAAGAACTTATCTTTTACCATCCAAATCCCCTATTTCTCAAAACCTTGGTAGCAACACCAACAAATAATCTCATCTCAAATATGTGGTTGCGGCAATGGCGGAGCATTTGGCATCGATATTTGAGACAGAGAAGGACAAGATGAACTGGCCCTTCTACTTCAAGATCGGCGTTAGCAGGCACAACGTTGGTTCTTGCATCTCCACACCAAGCCCAACATAAGCAGCACCACTCCCGACCCCTACCCCTTTGTTTTTGCAATTTTTTATTTATGGGTGCATTTAATTAAACGCGGTCATTTTCAGGTGGAAAATGTGTACATTCAGTTCAAAGGGAGCAACATGGCGCTAATATCGTTAGGAACCTCATCGAAAGGTTGCGTTATGTTGGTTAGTTGTTTAAATGTTAGGAACCTCATTTGTTTGGTTCTCTGCTATTTCCCGTTTAAATGAATGTATGTATGAGGGTGATGCATGTAAGAGTTCACTTCATATAAAAATAATAATAAAAAATCTATAAATAATACAATAGTCTAGTAATGCATCACTACTAAATAATAACTTAAAGATATTATAGTAATGATAGATCATTCTCATCGAGGGTTTGATGCTACTAGAGAACAAATGATTGATGTTATTAAAGGTAAAAAAAATTTATTCAGAAACAACACACTAAATGAATGTATGTTGAATACTAAAAAGATAGAAAACAACCCAAAATGACTTATATTTTTGTCTAATTTTTTTAACTTGTTGACTCGATGGTAAACTCGAGAGTCTACCGAGTTTACTTAGAATTTATAGAGTCTACCCAGAGTCTACTAAAAAGAGAATTTACACACGAGTTAACTCGTAGAGCATAAGTAGACTCGTAAACTCATAAGAGTTAGCGAGTTAGCGAGAGAATTTGATAACCATGAACATGATTATGTGTGCTTATGCTGAGTTGTGATTGTAATTCTTTTTGAAGATTGAATGTGAACTATTGATTTGTGTATGTGGTTGGAGGAGATATTGGAGGTTGAAGATTGAATGTGCCAATCGGATGTGAAAAAAAGGTTAGAGGAGATGATGATTTTTTTAATGATTTATAATTTTTAAAATAAAATAAAGATAATTATGATTTTTAACTAGTCGTTATCTTAAATTAATTATTTTTAAAATTTAAATGTTAGCATCAATCTAACATTGTAAACAGAGAATTTAAGAAAGGATCAAAATGATATATTTGAAAAAATACAAATAATCAAAATAAAGTTTTTAAAATTTAATGTTCTCAAGTGAAATTATAATAAAACAAGGATAAAAAAATAATATTTAATCTTTATTTATAAACTAGTTTTTAATTTGTCATTATTTAGTTTGATGTCTCAACTTGGTTAAATGTTACTTTTTGTTCATTATGTTTTAGTATTGTTTTACTTTGGTACATTAAGTTTTAAAATTTTCATTTTTGTCCTTTATGTTTTTGAAATTTTTATTTTGATTTTTTATATTTTTTTAAGTTTCATTTTAGTTTATTAAGTTTTAAAAGTTTCATTTTGATCCTTTATGTTTTAAAAAATTTTATTTTGGTCATTTCTTCTTATTCCATTAGTAAACATTAGTATTCTGTTAAATTCTAAAATAATTAATTTAAAATAGCGATGACTAAAACTGCTACTATCTTTAAAATGCATTCAACAACACATTTTCTCAACCTTTGTCATCTTCTGCAAACTCCATAGCCACCACAACAGAACACTAGAACAATCGTCCACTCCAATTCGCAACCTCCACAACACTACATCCATCATCAACAAACAACTTAGATCTACAACCTTCATCCACCAAACAACACTAGTATGCCACCCCATAGCCCACCGGTACCCAACACCAACATAAATCAGAAACATTAGGTATCGATAGTGATGAGAAGCTTTAGATATGATGTCATGTTGGTAATTTTGGGTCTTACTTCGATTTTTAGCTATTGCTATTTAAAATTAATCGTTTAAAAATTAAAAGAACAATAATGTTTTCTAATTAATTGAAATCATAAGAAATAACCAAAATGAAACTTTTGAAAACGTAAAAGATAAAAATGAAATTTTTAAAATTTAATGTACCAAAATGAAATTTTCGAAAACATAAAGGAACATAATGAAGTTGTCAAAAATATAAAGGACTAAAATAAAACTTTTAAAACTTAATATACCAAAATGAAACAACACTAAAACATAATGAAACAAAAATGATATTTAACACAAAAAAATTACACATGACTTATCTATCAACACCTTGATGTGGTGAACTTGCTATTCTACTTACATGCACTAAGAGTTGGGCCTAGGTCTGGTAGTTGAGATTACTTGAGAATATCAAACACTTTATTTCGCTAACTTATAGAGGTAGCCTCCCTACTAACCTCCTTTGCTTTAAGCAACATATGTCTTTGTCTTCTCTGTGTTGCTGGTGTGGTGGAGAGTAGGAATCATGGATTTACACTATCTATGACTACACTAAAGCCATGGAGATATGGCACATTTTTTTTTTATGTTCAAGTCAACCTCCATGATAGAGACAAGGCATTCTAGTTGTGCTTTAACCTCTCTGGCAACAAATCTCAGCTTTTTGGAGTTTCCATTTGGAGCATATGGAAAGCACGCAATAACAAAGATTTTCATGGAGAAGAGTGGACGAATTGGCAAACTCTAAGCCATATTATGTCCTTATTGAAAGCTACTCAGGAGTTCTTTCCAACCACTAGTTAAGCGACAACACCTAAACAAGTTGCTTGGAAATCTCCTGATGATCCTTATTACAAGCTCAATATTGATTGGAGTTCAATTGGAAACCTAGATCATGCGGGTTTTGGTGGCATCATCAGAAACTCTTGTGGCAATTGGATAATGGGTTTTATGGTCATTGCGGTCACACAACAAACATTCATGTTGAACTTTTAGCTATCCTTCATGGACTTCAGCATGCTTCAAACCAAAATTTCCCTCATGTCTTAGTGGAATAGGATTCTTTAACCTCTATTCAATTGATTCAACAAGGCTTATCAAGCTATCATCCTTATGCATCAATCTTGGCTTAGATCGGATCTCCTCCATCCAACCATTGGAATGTCAAGGTTCAACATGTTTACCACGAGGCTAATTCTTGTGCCAATATCTTTGCAAAAATGGGATCTTTCATGAGATACAACCTTCAATATTCTTGATTCATGTTTTGATGTTTTACTTTCAAGCCTATTGGTTGATGCCATAAGAGCTGTTTTCTTGTGTTTGTACTCCTTTTCTATTTCTTAATAATAATAAAAAAGACTCATTGATATCGTCACAAATCAATAGGTTGTCAACATCATCGTTACATCAACAGTTAATATTATTATTTAACGACAAAGACTTACAATTTCTTTTATAGGGACTAAAACAAAAAAAAAAACTTCAAATCACAAATTAAAAATAAGATATTTTATATGAACTAAATTTTTATTTATGTCATTATATATCATAAAATAGTATGAAAATATTATTCTCTCATTTTTACATGTCACATCATGATGTCATATCATCAACATATTAATATTTGCCTCATTTGTCACATAAGTGTCATGTCATCTTGTCAACGATAGTTGTCAACACCATAGCATCTATCAACACCACATCTATTTGGAAACCAAAAGTACATTTAAGGCAAATTATAAAACACATTCTCCTATTGCAATGAAGCCTAAGTAAAGGCAGGAATTTCTTTTCCATTTTTTTTTCTTTGTAGTTCCTTCTTTTTTTATTACCATTTCCTTTACTTAGATTTTAGAAATTCATACAATATACCTCCTATGGTCCTTATTATAAGGCACTTTGAATATCAATCACACAAACTGATAAAAGTAATTAATAATGTACTAATTTTGTCCTTATTAATAATCATTAACTTGTTATAGGCGATGTGAAAACAATAAAGTTCAAGAGTATTATGCACTACTATCAATAAAAAAATACAAATACATAGAATATTTAATAAAAGCAACTAATGGAAAAAAGATTAAATGCTTCATAGGAATTCTTAAATGCCTTATAAAAAGGATCATCAATTCTTTTCAAACTATGCCTTATAGTAAGGACTACATGGAGTAATTAGTATAGGTGAGCAAACGTAATTGACCCAGGTTGAAATCGAGAAAACAAGAAAAAATTGGCATTTGGGTGGGTTTGGGCAGGTCAACAAGTAAGGATGGATGTAAAATGGTTTCAAAAGAGTTTCTTTTGTCAGTCTCAAATTCAATATACTTGACCCATCGAAACTCGAAACTGACCAAGTCATCAAGTTTAATAAGAGGGTGTTTAAAATATCCTTGGTATATAAGTATTGTTAACCAGTTTCACCTAGGGGTGGGTATACAAGCCAAGGTCCATGGAACAGTCTATTAAGCCTACGGATCGTGCAAATAGTGAACCTCTTTTCTTAAAACACACATAATTATGGGAAAATTTGGGTTTGGTTCATGAAACCCACAGACTTCTCATAATTTGGGTTTGGTTCGTATAAAATGTGGGCTCCATGGATTGGGTCTTAAATGGACCAAACCGATCCGTATACCAACAACTAGTTTCATCCTTCATTTTTCATCTATTGTCGTTCCCTTTTTCACATCCATACCTTAAAATTGTTCTTTCCAAAATCACACACTAAACTCCCTTTCCTCACCTTATGAATTTTTTTGTTCTAAATCTTTTTTTCCTCCCCCTCTCCTTTTTATGGCTTTCAGTCCCAAAGCAAAAGCCAAAGAGGCCTTCGTGAAAGATCATTTCAAATTTGTGGTGGAACTTCTCACTGAGGTTGTTCACCATGAGCCCACAAAGCCAAACTTCGCACCTATTGTACACAAGCCAACATCAAACTCAACAAAGTTATTGGTACCCTCACTCTTTTCCATGTCACCCCTTCTTCTTATATCACAAAAAGTTTGTATTTTTCTATACCTTTGTCTGTTTGTATGGATAATTGGTTTTATTGTGTGCTTGTAAGTGTCAATGTTGTTTACAATTAAATATTGATTCTTCCTAAAGCCAATATGTCTTCGATTTGGTAGACTTTCTCTGTTGCATGGTCTTCCAAGTGTGTTTATAAAGCCTACTTTTTCCTCAATTTTTTTCTAAAAAATAAAAATGACATCATTTTTAATGGCGTTGTGGCTCCACTAGTAAGTTTCTTCAAATTAAAGCATGTTTAAAACCAAAAGTACGAAATATTCTTAGCTTGAAACTACGCTATTCTTATTTTTGTTGCAATTAATTTGAAGAACCTAAATTTTGAGTTTTCTAAATTGAATGCAGATATGAGAAAGCCCTTGCTAAGTTATATATCTAATAGTGAATATTGGAAACTAGGCAACTAAGTAATTTCATATTCTATATTGAATATGATTACATGACTAACTATAGAAAGTAATCACATGATATGATTCATATATGCAGCAATAAATTTCAGATTTTGTTTTTTTTTTTAAATTGTTTTGAAAATAATTTCTAAAAGTTTCTAACTTGGTTGATTGAGCTCTTTCTCTATGTTGATTGATTTTCCATGTAACTCTCTAATCTTTGATATGTGAATATATCTTTTTAGAGCATCTTTATTGTTGGGTCTTAAGGTAGGATCTTAAGCTCAGGATCTGGTCTTGACTAGATCTACCACTAGAGCCAAGATTGGGATCTCCAGTATAGAGGATGGGTTCCTCTACAAGAACCATGAAGATCTGCACCATTCTAAAAGAAATCATTTTTTACTATCTCTCTCCCTAACGACTTGTTGAGGGAACCAGCATAAATGAAGAAAGAAAAGGGAAACCAATATGAAACCAAAACAACACAACACCCATATCTTAAACAATAACAAGAGGTCAAAACAACAACAACAAATCCAAATTTAAAAAATAATAAATACAAAAAAATGAACTACATCACAAGCACAACCACGATCTATCACCGTCATGGCCAAGGCCTTTCATCGTGTGAGAGTGATTTGGTGTCTAGTGGACTGGCGACTTCGGAGATCTGTGCAATTTTCGCCAAATCGATGACCCTGGAGACAAGATCTACTTGGGGGTGGGGTGCAAAGGGGAGGTGTGGCCACAGAGGGGAAAGGTCAGTCGCAGAGGGAAAAGGGAGGTCGTAGTGGAGAGGGAGGCCGAAGGTTGAAGAGAGAGGAGAAAGTGATTCATTATGAGTAAGGCTAAGTGTTGGTGAGAAATAAGAAAGTGAAAAGGTGATTAGTGAAGGGTTGAGTGTGGGTGAGAAATGGTAAGGTGAAGAGTGAGTTGAGAGGAGACACATAAAAAAATTAAAAATTGAAGGGATGATCAGTGAGTGTTGCTTATCAATCTTTATCATTCCTTACGAAACTTTATCGTTTACACACAAAATTTATTTGTTTGCTACTCCTACAAAATGAGTCAATCTGATAAATTTTGGGCATTTTTTCATATTAAAATATTGTAAAAAAATGGCTTTGATAAATCCTGTAGATTGCCTCATTGGTGGAGCAATTTTGCACACAATTTCTTATTCTCATTCTTAAGATCAATCTTAATCCTCCAATCCTAATTTGAATTGTAGTTTTATTTCTTTCTTGCCAAATGAATCCAAATCAATTTCATTAGCAAACTTATTACAATTTGTTGCTAAATTACCAAATGGCTCTTTCAAATGAAAAATCTCAAAATCCTCCGTTTTTTCCTTCATGCACCACCACCACCAATGAATTTTATGCAAAATAAGCAATCCCCTTCCACCAAATTTGTCGTGTTTCGTAGACCTCTCAATAGTTCTGGTGATCCATAAACTCTTTTGAATGATGAAGTTGACACACAATTTCCATAATTTTCTATGCAAATTGTGCTAGAAAGTATCACAATAAAGGAAGGAGGGGAGAATTCTATAAAAAAGAAAGCATGAGTTTACTATTCAATTGAAGATGATACGCATCTCATTGATTCATGGCTTAATGTCTCAACGGATCCAATTATTGGTGATGGTGAATCAAGAAACTATTTTTGGTTGAGAGTAACAAAAATTACAAAAACATTTGTGGCTATCTACGAAGAGAACATTCAATCAAGTAAAATCTTGATGGCAAAAAATTAATGCCAGCATTCAAAAATTCAAGGGTCAGTACAAGTAAGCTGTTGATTTGACTAATAGCAGTTAGATAGAGAATGATTTCATAATTAACGCATATGTCATTTGGAAGGAAGATGAATGAAGCGACTTTGCTTTAAACCATTAATGGCATTTGGTAATGATTAAAACAATGCACAAATACTAGTTCAAAAAGAACATAGCTTTCTGCTACTGGGGATTACTCATCGTCATCTAGTTCATAGACATCGATTGGGGTTTCTGAAAGTGATGCACCCACAAGAATTACCCATCCAATGGGACAAAAGGCAGCCAAAAGGAAGATGAAGGGGAAATGAGTTGCAACCTCTTCATCGATTATGGACTTGAGTGGCATGGAAGATGCAATTAGGGAAAAACTATTGCCACCAAAAAATTAGCAAAGGCAAAAGAGACAGAGAACATAAAGGTGTTGTACGAAGTTCTGATGAATGACACATCTACCATGTCTGAAGATCAACACAAGAAACATGAAATTACTTGTAACTATATTTTGCGCAAGTTTAGTAACTAGCCATTGTGAAACTAGCCATTTTAAAAGTTTTTGTTACAAAACTAGCCGTTGTGAAACTAGCTGTTGAAAATGATGCTATCTAATTGTTCTATTTTCTTTTAGTCATGCATGTTTTCTACAAATTCTACATTCTTCTTTCACTTACTCATAAAATTGATCCAAACTCTGGCTTTGATAGACTTTGGAAACAAATTGTTGATGAAATACTTGAAAACAACATTGAATAGGAAATCATGAGGAACTTACACGAGATGCAACAACAAGCAGAGAATGTAACATCCCAATTTTTGTAATCTAGATTAAAAAGGATTTTTATTTATAAATAAATAGAGTTTTAGAAAAAATGATGAGATTTTATAAATAAATAAATAAGGAGATATAATTATTAATTAAAATAATGATTTGAGAGAAAATAAAAAAGGTATTTCATTTATTCGTTTGATAGAAAATAAAATAGAGTTTGTTTTTATAAAATAAATAAATAAATAAATATAGAGCAAATAATAGGCTAAGTACCCTAGGTATAAATAGTTATGTTAAGTCAGGTGCCTCTTTTTGCCTCATTTTCGTTTTTCTCCTTCTCCTCTCAAAACCTTTTTTTTTCCTGCAGCTCATCAAACCTGTCTCATAAAAACGACGATCTCGGACTTGTTCACCGTTGGATCGTCGTGAAATTTGAGTACCACATTTGCAACCCAATTGCAAACACTCTCACCGTTGGGAATTTCAAACTCATATATGAGCTTAGAGGAAAACCCTTCTCACTGTAGCATTTTAATTTCCCGTAGAAACCCAAAACTATCTCGGTAAAACTACGATCCCGGTTTCGTTAACCGTTGGATTTTCATGAAATTTGAATATGTTGTTCAAAATTCAATTGTGCACACTTCCACCGTTGGGATTTGCGAGAATATATTCGCGGAGGGAGAAAAAAGAATCGCATGAAGACAGTACAAGTGGAGGTTTCAATCTCTTCTCCGTCTCTCTGACGTTTGGGAATTCTATCGGAGCAGTCGGAGGAATAACTGAAGGAATCTCAGGGAACCGCTAGAGATGTTACTATCGCTGGCTGAAGACACGTGAGTCCGCTCAGAGGTAAGGGATGGGTTATTCACAATTGGGGATTAGTAAGAACATGTGCAGGGATCCTTAGAGTATCAATTGGAATGGGTTTTGGGGTGTTTCTACATTTTTTACTTTATCCTTATAATTATAACTATGAGTTATATATAAATTATATATGTTTGATGAATCATTTGATGTCCCAATGAGAATTCTTTGTGAAATTAATGTGCTCTTGTGTTGAGTGTGAACCATAGTTGATGAAATTAAGTAAGGAGATATTGAGTTTGTATTTTTCCCCTTTTCATGCTTTTTAGTTTTTTTATAGTTTAAAATTGATATTATATTTGAAATTGAGAAAAGAATTCTAATAGACTATGTGTTGTATTCTTAGATAATATATATATGAATTCATGTATACTTATATATATGAGAAAGTGTTTATATAATTATTTAGAATTGGTACATTGAAAACTTTCTTAAAATTCATGATCAAATATGATATACGTTGCAGGATTTATATATATAGATTTAGTTATATATTTATTTATATTAATATTTTATGTAAATAATGTTGTAGTGTTGTTAATTGTGTGATTCCAAAAATTATTCAAGTGTTGGAGTTTGAGAATACTATGTTTAGATTTGAAATACATGTGTATTGAGATGTGTGTATTGAGTTATGAGCTGTGAATTATACAATAACCCGACCAGTGTTGATATTGAGAAAATTGTTTATGCGCAGTGTTAAAGAGAAAGTGTAGGTTCCTAGTTAGGAAACAGTGTTAAATTGTAGCGCAATTGTGTTAAACATGTTTGAAACATGAGTGTGAGGTCATGGTATTGTATAATTCATGAGCAGTGTTTATAAATTAATTATGTGATGAATTATGAAATAATATGTTGCCTTGAGATTATAATATTGTTATTAAGATTGAGTAAAAGTGTAAAGTAGAACATGTGTTGAATTGTGAGATACGTGAAAACATGTGATGGTGGATTGTGACATTATGAGATGTGAAATTGTGAATGAGTTTTGGTTGTGAATAAGTGTGTGATTAACTCTTGATGTGACATTATTTGTGTTGTAAGCTGTGAATTGTACAATAACCCGACCAGTGTTATCTTGAGAAAAGTGTAAATGCGCAGTGTTAAAGAGAAAGTGTAGGTTTTCTATTTAGGAACCAGTGTTAAATTGTTGCGCAATATGTTGTACGTGTTTAATACACGAGTGTGAGGTCATGGGTATTGTATAATTCACGAGCAGTGTCTGTGTGCTAAAATGATTTTAGGGGTTGGACCTGAATCAAGAGGGAGAGGCCCTGACGGACTCTTCGGAGTGTAGGCCTTGGGGGTCATCGGGTTTGAGTGCTCCTTTAAGCCTATGTTGATCTCATATGGTTGGAGCATTCTCGCAAAACATCGTGACCCTGATTGGTCTCCCTATGATCTTACTTAGTGAGAGTGACCTGACAAACTCATTCTTTGGTGTGTCTTGTTATGTACTCCTAAGCGCCCCAGGGTGGTTTTTCACTGACATGGTACCACATTGCATATAGGCTTGAGTCTTAGCATAACTGTCTCATGCGCTTGCTAATTTTTTATTATGAAATTGATGTGTTATTATGTCTTGATCAGAGCGTGTGATTCTTGTGTAATGTGATTGATGATTAAAAAGTGAACTTGGAATGACAAAGTGGTGGAATTACGTGAATTACGTGTAACTAAGTTTTATTTGGTTTATATGATATGTATATCTAGTTGTCTTGTTTCTCTATTAGTTAGGAATGTGATAACTCACTCCCCGTGTGTTGTTTGTGTTTGGATCCTGTGATGATCTTGAACTTCGTGTTCGGGGGAGCAGATGACTAGGTGAATTGCTTTAAGGAATCATGTGCTGAAGGACGTCGGGGCACAACGCTCTGATAGGATGTGACATTGGGGTATAGGGTTTTATAGACGGCCTTGTTTGAGCCGAAGTGAATTTATTATTTATTTAGAAAAGTTTTATGATGATGTTAGAAAGGTGAATGTGAGCCTGCTACCCTCTTGAAAGGCTTGTATTTAAATATGTTTTAAAAACTTGAATTAAGTTTAATTTTTTTTTAATTATTTCTTTTATTATTAGTACATATATGTGTGGGTTAGAGGGTGTCACAGAGAACAACAGTCGGCCTAGACAAAGAAGAAGAATCATAAATCACAATTGTGAAGATGGATATAGTCGCTTGTTGAATGACAACTTCTCTGAAAATTTTGTATACATAGAGAGTCAGTTTCAACAAAGGTTTCAAATACGAAAGCAATTGTACCTTCAAATTATAGACGCTCTCAGTAATCATGATCCGTATTTCTGAATAAGATTTGATGTAGATGGCAGAAAGGGTCTTTCACCATTGTAGAATGCAATGCAACAATTTGTATACTTGCATACGGATCACCTGCCGATAGTATGGATGAGTACATTAGAATTGTCAAATACACTGTAATTCAATGCTTAGAAGCTTTTGTAAAAGGTGTTAATGAGATATTTAGGGATGAGTACTTAAGAAGGCCTAACAACAAGGACATCAATCGCCTACTACAAATTTGAGAGGCATATGGGTTTCTTGGTATGTTGGGTTTTATTAATTGCATGCATTGAGAATGAAAAAATTGTCTAGTTGTATGACAAGGCCAATATGACAGAGGTGATCATCGCAAACCCACAGTAATACTAGAAGTTGTTGTGTCACAAGACTTGTGAATTTGGCAAGCATATTATGGAGTTGTAGGTTTAAACAATGACATTAATGTGTTAAGTCAATTGTCCGTGTTTAATGATGTTTTGCAAGGTCGAGCTCCTCTAGTGCAATTTGCAGGTGACATTTATCCTAATTGGGTCACGTTTGTGAAGACCATACCAATGCCACAAGGAGAGAAAAGAAAGTTATTTGTAAAATGTCAAGAATTCGCAAGAATGGATGTGGAGAGAGCATTTAATGTGTTCAAATCTCGATTCATAATTATATGTGGTCCATCACATAATTAACACATCGATACAAAGGAGGATATAATATTAACATGCATTATATTGTATAACATGATTGTTGCAGATGAACAAGATACATACAATGATAATTTTGATGTTGATTATGATCATATAAATGAAGAGATTTCAAATGTTGACATATCTTGTGGTGCTCCTCCTAACTTTGCTACATACTTGTAAGCAAGACATTATATGCATAGAAGATGAATTCATCAACAACTTCAAGTAGATTTGGTGAAACATATTTGGGAACGTTTTGGTGACAAGAATGTTAAATTTAATTTTTCTTTCTTGTTGTCAATGTTTTGTATTAATTGCAAGTTTAAACTATGGTTGCAATTGAATATTTAAATTATTATTATGTATTCTATTTCTTAATATTATTTTTTGAAAATTAAAATTTATATAATTAATTATATATTTATTTTGAACCAAATTCAAAAAACTAAAATTAAGATGTGGGATCCATAGTGGGACCTATAAAAAGTGGCTTAATATCTCAAAATGAGATCTACCACTAGAGAAAAACATGGGAATTGTATGATTATGGCTTGTTTTGATTATTTTTTTCTCAACTCTTATTTTTTAGTAGAAAATTTATTGAAGATTTTTATTATCGAGGCGATTACAATCTTATAAAGGTGTACCAATCTAATATATTTTCCTAATGGAGCAAACTAAACCAATCAAAGGTAATTTTCATTGATAAAGAAAAAGAACAAATAAGGAAGGAAGAGTGATTGATGCTTCTAATGCATTTATAAGCCATGAAAAAACTACAACTTTTCCAAAGTCCCGCTAGAATATTCTTGGTCTTTTTCAGCACGTATTATGAATCCAACTTGTTCCATTTGGATTCATAATACATGGCTGAAAAGGAGATACTAGTGTGGAAGCAATGCCTTCAAAGGTTATTTTGATGATGCCAAAGAATTCAAGAATCAAGAGAAAGATTCAAGAGAAGTTTCAAGTTTCAATTTTTCAAGAATCAAGAATCAAGAATCAAGAATAATCAAGAACAAGATTCAAGACTCAAGATTCAAGAATCAAGAGAAGACTTAATCAAGATAAGTATGAAAAAGTTTTTTCAAAAACTGAGTAGCACATGGATTTTTCTCAAAAACATGTTTACCAAAGAGTTTTTACTCTCTGGTAATCGATTACCAGATTGTTGTAATCGATTACCAGTAGCAAAATGGATTTGAAAAAGTTTTTAAATGAATTTACAACGTTCCAATTGATTTCAAAAAAGCTGTAATCGATTACAATGTTTTGGTAATCGATTACCAGTGCCTTTGAACGTTGAAATTCAAATTCAAATGTGAAGAGTCACATCCTTTCACTAAAAGTTTTGTGTAATCGATTACACTGATTTGGTAATCGATTACCAGTGGTTGTTTCTGAATAAATCAAAAGATGTAACTCTTCAAATGGTTTTTGAATTTTTCAAATTGGTTTTAAGTTTTTCTAAAAGTTATAACTCTTCAAAATGGATCTCTTGACCAGACATGAAGAGTCTATAAAAGCAAAGCTTTGTTTTGTATTTTCAATCAATCTTTCTAAGCAATCTTTCTATCAATTCATCTCAATCATTTCTTTCAATCATCTTTCAATATTTTCTTTCATCTCTTTCAACAGTTATTCTGTTTCATCTTCTCTTCATCTTTCTAAAAGTTTTTGTTCAAAACTTTCTCTTCCAAGAAAAGTTCTTTGTTCAAAAACTTGTGCTATTCATCTTTTTCATTCCCTTCTCCCTTTGCCAAAAAGAATTCGCCAAGGACTAACCGCCTGAATTCTTTTGTGTCTCCCTTCTCCCTTGTCAAAGAATTCAAAACGACACAGTCTGAGAATTCTTTTGATTCTTCTCATTCCCTAATACAAAAGTGTTCAAAGGACTAACCGCCTGAGAATTCTTTTGTATCCCCATTCACAAAGTATCAAAGGTGTAACAGCCTGAGATCTTTGTCTCAACACATTGGAGGGTACATCCTTTGTGGTACAAGTAGAGGGTACATCTACTTGGGTTTGACTGAGAACAAGAGAGGGTACATCTCTTGTGGATCAGTTCTAGTGGAGGGTACATCCACTAGGTTCAAAGAGAACAAGGGAGGGTACATCCCTTGTGGATCTTTGCTTGTAAAAGGATTTTTACAAGGTTGAAAGAAATCTCAAGGACCGCAGGTCGTTTGGGGACTGGATGTAGGCACGGGTTGTTGCCGAACCAGTATAAAAAATCTTGTGTGTTTGTTTCCTTCTTCCCTACTCTTTTACTTTCCGCTGTACATTTAATTTCCGCTATTACTTTCTCTTAAGTTTCTCTTCTACTCCTCATTCTCTTTACAATTTAGTAAAAGCCTTAGAAGTGTAATTTTTTAATTAGTAAAGGTTTAGGAATAATTAATTCAACCCCCCCTTATTAATTATTCTGAGGTCACTCGATCCAACAACTAGACATATGGAAAAGAGTTTAGTAGCCTCTATTAGGAAAATATTTTAGATAGGTACACCTTCATAGTATTGTAATAGCCCCCAACAACATAAATCTTCAATAAATTTTCTACTAAAAAAATAGGAGTTGAGAAGAGAATAATTAGAATAAGCCATAATCACAAATTTATAAACTGTAAATTACTAAGAACATAGATTCACATATAAAATAATAGAGGGTGTTGAGTCATAGAACAAATTAGGACTCTTCAAAGTTTTGATTTATGCAAACAAATCCTAAGTTCTGATATTTGGGTTTTATGACAAAACATACAAAGCTTTGTTCACTCTATGCCTATTGAATAAATGACAAATCAACAAATGTTGAGTATGGATTTTTTTTATGCATCTTAAATGCTCGTCTTGATCCTTTCTGCAAAAAATGTTTGTTATTCTTTATAGAATCTGTCAAAAAGGATGAAAGAGATAGAAGTCAAATGAAAAGCTATATGTTGTCCCAAATGGCATGCCAAAATAAATTAATAAAGTACTTGAATGCACAAAAGAAGAACTTGTGCACTAACATAAGATATAAAGCTTGTCTTGTAGGATAATCATAGTAATTTATCAGCTCTATGTGACCAATTGGTGGCAAGCATTAAATGCCCCAAAAAAGACATCTCTTCATCAATATGTAGAAGCAAAGCTTCATGATGAATCAAGATTGATTCAAAGATGTTTTGATGATAACAAAGATGATGACAAAAGTGATGACAAAAAGCTCAAAGGTCAATCAAAGAATGAGTTCAAGATGTTCAAGATAGAATCAAGAGCATTTCAAGATTCAAGAGGAAAGTTGATTTCAAGAATCAAGAATCAAGATTCAAGGATCAAGCTTTCAAGAATCAAGATCAAGATTCAAGACTCAAGATTCAAGAATCAAGAGAAGACTTAATCAAAATAAGTATGAAAAGGTTTTTTCAAAAACTGAGTAGCACATGGATTTTTCCCAAAAATGTTTACCGAAGAGTTTTTACTCTCTAGATTGTAATCGATTACCAGTAGCAAAATGGATTTGAAAAAGTTTTCAAACTGAATTTACAACGTTCCAATTGATTTCAAAAAGCTGTAATCGATTACAATGTTTTGGTAATCGATTACCAGTGCCTTTGAACGTTGAAATTAAAATTCAAATGTGAAGAGTCACATCCTTTCATATAAAAGTTTTGTGTAATCGATTACACTGATTTGGTAATCGATTACCAGTGATTGTTTCTGAGTAAATCAAAAGATGTAACTCTTCAAATGGTTTTTGACTTTTTCAAATTGGTTTTAAGTTTTTCTAAAAGTCATAACTCTTCTAAATGGTTCTCTTGACCAGACATGAATAGTCTATAAAAGCAAGGCTTTGTTTTGCATTTCAATCATCTTGAACAACCTTTACAATACAATCCTTTTCAATCTTTGAATCTCTTTAAACTTCTTCTTCTTCTTTGTGCCAAAAGCTTTCCAAAGTTTTCTGGTTTTCTAAACCTTCAAAACTTGTGCTATTCATTCTTTTCATCTCTTCTCCCTTTGCCAAAAAGAATTCGCCAAGGACTAACCGCCTGAATTCTTTTTGTGTCTCTCTTCTCCCTTTTCCAAAAGAACGAAGGACTAACCGCCTGAATTCTTTTGTGTCTCCCTTCTCCCTTGTCAAAGAATTCAAAATGATACAGTATGAGAATTCTTTTGATTCTTCCCTTTCCCTTATACAAAAGCGTTCAAAGGACTAACCGCTTGAGAATTCTTTGTAGAAGCAAAGCTTCATGGTGAATGTGATTCAAAGGTGTTTTGATGATAACAATGATGACAACAAAAGATGATGACAAAGGTGATGAACAAAAAGCTCAAAAGATCAAAGAACAACTCAAGTGAGTCAAAGAACATCTCAAGTAAATCAAGAACAAGTCAAGAGTTCAAGAATCAAGAAGAATTCAAGACTCAAGAAGAAAGTCTACAATCAAGAATCAAGATTCAAGATCTCAAGAATCAAGATCAAGATTCAAGACTCAAGATTCAAGAATGAAGAAAAGACTCAATCAAGATAAGTATTAAAAAGTTTTTTTCAAAACTTTGAATAGCACATGAGTTTTTGACAAAACCTTTACCAAAGAGTTTTTACTCTCTGGTAATCGATTACCATATTGTTGTAATCGATTACCCATAGCAAAATGAGTTTGAAAAAGTTTTTAAACTGAATTTACAACGTTCCAAATATTTTCAAAAGGTTGTAATCGATTACAATGTTTTGGTAATCGATTACCAATGTCCTTGAACGTTGAAATTCAAATTTAAATGTGAAGAGTCACATTGTTTCACTCAAAAGCTGTGTAATCGATTACACTTATTTGGTAATCGATTACCAGTGTTTGTTTCTGAAAAATCTAAAGATGTAACTCTTCAAAAAGGTTTTGACTTTTTCAAATGGGTTTTAAGTTTTTCTAAAAGTTATAACTCTTCTGAATGACCTTCTTGACCAGACATGAAGAGTCTATAAAAGCAAGGCTTTGTTTTGCATTTTCAAAAAAAAATCTTTCTAACAACAATCTTGAACAATTATTCATACAATCATTTACAAGCCTTGAATCTCTTTGAATCTTTTTGAACTTCTTCTTCTTTTTTGTACCAAAAGCTTTCTGAAGTTTTCTGGTTTTCTAAACCTTGAAAACTTGTGCTATTCATCTTTTCATTTTCTTCTCCCTTTGCCAAAAAGAATTCGCCAAGGACTAACTGCCTGAATTCTTTTTGTGTCTCTCTTCTTCCTTTTCCAAAAGAACAAAAGACTGACCGTCTGAATTCTTTTGTGTCTCCCTTCTTCCTTGTCAAAGAATTCAAAACGACACAGTATGAGAATTCTTTTGATTCTTCCCATTCCCTAATACAAAAGCGTTCAAAGGTTTAACCGCCTGAGAATTCTTTTGTATCCCCATTCACAAAGTATCAAAGGTTTAACAGCCTGAGATCTTTGTCTTAACACATTGGAGGGTACATCCTTTGTGGTACAAGTAGAGGGTACATCTACTTGGGTTTGACTGAGAACAAGAGAGGGTACATCTCTTGTGGATCAGTTCTAGTGGAGGGTACATCCACTAGGTTTAAAGAGAACAAGGGAGGGTACATCCCTTGTGGATCTTTGCTTGCAAAAGGATTTTTACAAGGTTGAAAGAAATCTCAAGGACCGCAGGTCGCTTGGGGACTGGAGGTAGGCACGGGTTGTTGCTGAACCAGTATAAAAACTCTTGTGTGTTTGTTTCCTTCTTCCCTACTCTTTTACTTTCCGTTGTGCATTTAATTTTCGCTTTTACTTTCTGTTAAGTTTCTCTTCTACTCCATATTTTCTTAACAACAAAAGTAAAAGCCTTAAAAGAGTAATTTTTAATTGGTAAAGTTTTAGGAATAATTAATTCAACCCCCCCTCTTAATTATTCTGAGGCCACTCGATCCAACATTCTTTTGTATCCCCATTCACAAAGTATCAAAGGTTTAACCGCCTGAGACCTTTGTCTTAACACATTGGAGGGTACATCCTTTTTGGTACAAGTAGAGGGTACATCTACTTGGGTTGTTGACTAAGAACAAGAGAGGGTACATCTCTTGTGGATCAGTTCTAGTGGAGGGTACATCCACTAGGTTCAAAGAGAACAAGGGAGGGTACATCCCTTGTGGATCTTTGCTTGTAAAAGGATTTTTACAAGGTTGAAAGAAATCTCAAGGACCGCAGGTCGCTTGGGGACTGGATGTAGGCACGGGTTGTTGCCGAACCAGTATAAAAACTCTTATGTGTTTGTCTCCTTCTTCCCTACTCTTTTACTTTCCGCTGTACATTTTAATTTTCGCTTTTACTTTTGGTTAAGTTTCTCTTCTACTCCTTATTCTCTTAACAACATAAGTAAAAGCCTTAGAAGAGTAAATTTTTAATTAGTAAAGGTTTAGGAATAATTAATTTAACCCCCCCTTCTTAATTATTCTGAGGCCACTTGATCCAACACAATAAAGACGAAAGTCGTTGCAACATCTTTTGTCACAACAATTACTTTCTAAAAAAGCCTATATATAGCTCAAGTTTTGAAGATTTGAAGTTAGAGAACTTAACTTGAAATCAAGCATTCAAATCTCTTGTAATACATGTTAATTTGTTAGAAACCCAACTCTCAAATCACCTTGTAAATCTTGAGAATTAGAATTTTGATCATGATCATTGTATCTATCTTTAAGAGAATTAGCTAAAGTCAATATGACCCTCATTAAATCTCTTTTTGATTTTTTGAAGCCTGAAAAGGATTTGGTTCAAAGAATACTTGGGTTTTAGCTTGGAAAGGCAAGTGTAAAACTAATTGGGTGGGGCTATAAGTGGCTTGTGGAAAGAATACTTGTAACTTGTGAAGTTATAGTGGAACTTGGTCGGTTTGCCAAGAATTGGACATAGTCTTGGAGATGGGACGAACAATGATAAAAACCTTTGTGTTCTTATCTTCTTTATCCCTTTCTTATCTAACTTTAGATTGTGTTTTTACATAAAATTTGTTTTTATTAAAGGTTTTGATAAAATAGTATTTTTACTTCTATGCTTTGTTACCTTATCCACTGCTTTCAAAAACAAGTGTTTTCTATAATATGACACAATTTTCTTTCAAAAGGTTTATGAGAAGTTTTCAAGAAACACAACCCCTCATCTTGTGTTTCTTAATCTCTACTGGTATTAGAGCTTAACCTCTAAGGGGTTGAACACTCAATAATGACTAGACGAAAAGATCCTGAGGATAACCCTATTAAACCAATGCTGAGAATCTAGAAGGGGTGGATAGATTTTCATAAATTATGCTAACTTTTCAAAGGATTCAATTAAAATACTAAAAGAAGAAAAATCTTTGTTAACTAGTCTTGAACGATGAAACCCAAATGCTAAAAACTAAAGAGTAAAGGAGAAATATTCAAGGAGACAACAAGGTATATACTGGTTCTAACCAAACAGATCTACATCCAATTTGTGACACCCTCTACCCCACACATATATGTACTAATAATAAAAGGAATAGGAATGCGAAATTAATTAAAGGTTTTAAAACACATTTAAATAAAAGCATTTCAAAAAGGTAAAAGGTTCACATTCACTTTTCTAACATCATAATAAGACTTGTCCAAATAAATAATAAAATCATCTTGATTCAAAACAAGGATGTCCATTGTTAATGAAAAGAAGTCAAACTAATAGCGGAAAACATAAAACAACTATACTATTCACGGAATTGTAACATATGAAATAAAACCACATGCCCCGATGTCATATTTATCAAAGCTTTTCCCTAGCAAAGGCTAAGCCTCTCCATCTCTAGCATGGAACTCATCATATGCTGGCTCACATGAAACAAAATGGCATTCAACCCAAACTCAAACACAAACACATACCGAGAATGAGTTATCACATTCGTATATAATAAAAACACTAGAGCATGTGGAACATATAATAATTACGGCTGAATTTACATAAACAACATCGCCTCACAAACTCACACACATTATTCACACTTATTCAAATTCATGCACTCCAGAAAATAACATCAAAACCACAATCGTTAACTCAATGAAAATCAAACACAAGCATTATGCAACAGATACACTAGACTCAAGTCTACATGCAATGTTGTATCATTTTCAATGAAAAACCTCGTCAGGCGCCTAGGAGTACATGCCAAAACATGCCTCACAATGGGTAAGTCAGGTCATTCCCCCTAAGTGAAATCATAGGGAGACCAGTCAAGGTCACTCTATTTTGCGAGAATGCTCCAACCATGTAAGATCGATACAGACTTAAAAGAACACTCAAATCGAGTGTATTTACTCCCAATACCTAGAGTTCGAGAAGTTTGTTAGGGCCTCTCCCTCTTGATTCAGGTCCAACGCAGAAAATATTTTAACACACAGACTCTACCTATAAACTATGCAATGCACACAGCTACTCAATCGTTTTCAAAATCTCAATTATTTTTAAAATTATTTTAACTCATCGTGCCTCAAGTGATTAAACTCGTTGGGTTCCCACAATGGAACTGCGACGCCCTCTACCCCTCACATATATGTACTAATAATAAAAGGAATAAGAAATCAGAATTAATTAATTTTTTTTAAAATACATTTAAATACAAGCTTTTCAAAAGGGTAAAAGGCTCACATCCACTTTTCTAACATCATAATAAAAATTTTCCAAATAAATAATAAATTGTCTCGGCTCAAAACAAGGTCGTCCAAGACTTCATACAATTAATATAGAAACCTATACCCCAATGTCACATCCTATCAGAGTATTGTGTTCCCGTGCCCTCTAGCATGAGGTTCTTCATAGTCATCCACCTAATCATTTGCTCCCACAAATACAAAGTTCGAGATCATCACAGAATCCAAACACAATAACACATGGGGAGTGAGTTATCACATTCCTAACTAATAGAGAGAAACAAGACAACATGTAGGTATAAATACCATATAAACAAAATACAACTTACTTAAGCATAACTCACGTTATTTCACCACTTTATCGTGCAACATCACATCACAACACGACACGTCTCATTCGTTTTCACAATATTTACGTACTAAATGATCAAAACACAATATCACTAAATCAATCAATATCGATCAATACACAAGCGTTATGCAACAGATACACTAAGACTCAATCCTATATGCAATGTGGTACCATGTTAGTAAAAAACCTCATCGGGCGCCTAGGAGTACATGACAAGACAAACCACACACTAGTAAGTCTGGTCATTCTCACAAGGTAAAATCATAGGGAGACCAGTCAGGATCATGCTGTTTTGCGAGAAAGCTCCAACCATGTGAGATTGGTACATGCTTAAAGGAGCACTCAAATCGGGTGTATTTACCGCCAAGGCCTACACTCCGAAAAGTCCATCAGGGCCTCTCCCTCCTGATTCAGGTCCAACCCATAAAACATTTTAGCACACAGACTCTATCAATGAATTGAACAAAACACATGACTCCTCAATTGTTCTCAAAATAGTTTTATCTCGCCGCACTTGTGATTAAACTCATTGGGTCCCCACAGTGGTTCCCATCACAATACTCGCCACGCATTAACTCGTCACCCTTAAAGGATCTTAGCATTAACTCGTCACCCTTAAAGGGTCTTATAGTCGTGTGATTGTATAATTCATAGCTCACAACTCAATGCACACAACATCTCAATGCACCAATATATTACGAGTCAATACATACTCAATTTATCACATACATTTGGTCTCAATCACAATGGTATAATCCCAAAATAGCATGTTATCACACCTCAAGAATCATACACACTTTACGTATGAACTATGCAATACACACAACTAGTCAATTGTTTTCAAAATCATTTTAACTCGTTGCGCTTATGATTAAACTCGTCGGGTTCCCATAGTGGATTCCATCACAATATTCGTCGCCCTTAAAGGGTCTTACAATTATGTGATTGCACAGTTCATAGCTCATAACTTGATACACACATCTCATCTCAATATACATGTATTTCACCTCACAGGTTCAATTTATCACATACTCACAATTTGAATCACCATTTCATAATCTCAACATAACAATTTATACAAAAGGTTTCTCACAACATGGGAAGTAAAATCCCTCAAATAATTTCACACAATTATATCAAAATCAATTAATCAAAATCATGGGTCAAAACACAAAAACATCAAGAGCACTCAAGTTTATCAATCAATTCTCATCAGAACATCAATTGGTATGTAAAACACAACAATATTGTATTTATAATTGTAAAGGAAAAGTTATAATTCAATAAACATCCCAAAATAAACCCCATTTTAATTCTCTAAGGATCCCTACACATGTTCATTCAAACCCCAATTGCGATAAACTAACGGGCTCACATGTGTATTCTGACAGTGATAGCGGCATCTCTAGCAATTTCCTGTGATTCCTCAAGTTTTTCCTTTGACTGCTCTGATAGGGTTCCCAAATGTTAGAGAGGAGAAGGGATTGAAGCCTTCACTCCACTGTCTACGTGCGATGAGTATTTCTCCCTTCATAGACAATATTTTGAAAATCCCAACGGTGAAGGTGTGAGGAAATGAATCGTAAACCACATATCAAAACTTCATGACAATTCAATGGTTAACGAGTCCGCGATCATAGTTTTACTGAGACAGTTTTGGGTTTCTGCGGGAAAAGAAAAAGTTACGATGCAAAGGGTATTTCTCTCAGCTCAGACATTTTTTCTTAATTCCCCATGATGAGAATGTTTGAAAATGAGTTCCGAACCTGATACTCAAATTTCACGACGATCCAACAGTGAATGAGTCAAAGATCATAATTTTTCTAAGACATGTTTGGTGATATGCGGGAAAAAGAGAGGGTTTTGGGAAGAGGAGAAGAGAAAATGAAATTGAGAGGAAGAGGAGGCATAGAGAGTATTGTCAGTCTGAAGACTGACCTAAGATGTCTCTATTTATAGATAGGATAATCATAGCCTATTATTTACCCTATTTATTTATTTTTACTATTTTATAAAAAAATTATTTTATTTCCTATCTAATGAATAAATCAATTATATTTTTTTCTTCAGACCATTATTTTAATACAACTATTTTTCTTTATTTATTTAATTATAAAAACCTCACCATTTTCTAAAACTTTATTTTTTTCTAAAAAATCTTTTTAATTTATTTACGAAAAATGGAATGTTATAGGAACTCATCACAAACTTGTCGCGCATTAACTTGTCGCCCTTAAAAAATTTTACAGTTATGTGATTGCATAGCTCACAACTTATTGCATACAACACCTCAATTTATCACTTAATCCACCTCACGTTCATTAATACATTTTCATAACATTTATAACAATGTTCATAGAACACAACATACACATACGCATATATAACGATCAAACCATAACATTTTCAATTCCATGACAATAAGCATTTTCAAAATCATGTTATGATAACACTATGATGTCCTAAATATCAATTTATAATATAAATAATGTAATGTACACGTATAATTAAAAACATATATAATAATAATAACAATAATAATAATAACTAAACATATAATAATATATTATGATAAATATACACGTTAATATTTAGGAATATATGTACGTACTAAAAAAAGCTACGGAGTTCAATACACATATGTATATTTAGGGATATTATAATATAATATTAATTTAAAATCAAAACATGAAGCAGCCTAAAACACATATCGAAATTCAATGAATATATATATAGTAGAAACTCTTTAAATTAATACTCGGTAAATTAATAAATTTTCTAAAATAATATATTTGTCCAGTTCCGACTTGGGCCAATGTAAAAAATTAAAAAACTTGATAAAATAATAAGATAATAATTTTTCGTGAGATCCCTTTATAATTTTCGATCCCAAGAAAATCATAAATTAATAATTCATAGAAACTGAAAAAAATATATTACACTCTATTGAAATATGATTCAATAGTTGTCTGTTTTCCTTTAAAGTTCAAGTCTATTTAGAGCTCATCTCTAACTTTTCTTATTGCATCCAATAGCTCAGGTGTTGTATTTTTGTATTGTATCATAAAGTTGTGAAGAGTATTCGACGCCATAAGTGCTTCCTTTCGTGTAACAGGCTCCAAAGACACCGTATCATCTTCGCCATCATCATTTGCATTGTTCTCAATGATAGTACCCACAATATCTTCCAAACTTTGAACCTCCGAGCATGCTTCATTTTCACCTGGGTAGTTCATTAGATTGTCGATATCCATCTTATTATGATAGCCGCATTGATTGATCATAGTCTTGAGGTCTTGAGTTTCTTCATCAAAAGTGAATTCATCCAAATTTCTTGCAACGTCACTAGCTGAACGAATTTTACAATGTCGAAAGCAATTTGCTATTGTTTCTTTTCGAACATCTATCGTCCAAGCTGGGATTGCCAAATTGATAGCATCAAGGACATTTATCTTCCCTGGATCAGATTGTCCCACCTCATAACCTTTCAATATTTTGCGGTAATGCATCTTGAAAGCTCTTATTATCCCAGCATCGCAAGGTTGAATCTTTGATGTCATGTTGGGTGGCAAGAAGAACAACTCAACGTTTCTTAGCCCTTCAATATTTCTTTGATGTGCTGGACAATTATCCACCACAAGTAGAACTCTTCTACCATGCATCATTTGGTCAAATGAACGAACATATTCATCAAAAAGCACACTAGTCATCCATGCTTTTTTGTTAGCTCGATACTGATAATCCAAGTTATTCATGTTGACATTCTTGAAGCAACGAGGCTTTGCATATTTCCCAATAATCCATAAAGGGATTTTTTCAAAGCCATCTTCATTGCAACAAATAACTACCGTCAGCCTTTCTTTATCTTGTTTTCTTCCTTCAAGTTGTTTTGTTGCCAGTGAATGATCAACTTGTAGCCTATAAAACAACCCAGTTTCATCTATATTGAAAACATATTTCATAGGGAACAAATCAATTTTCTCCCGAATCGATACCAATTTCTACTCCATGTATTGTAAATCAACAGACTCACTCTCGCCAAAACGACAAAATGACTTTATGCCATGTCGGTGCTTGAATTTCCCAAGCCATCCTATAGAGAAGTTAAAATTTGAATCATCATGAGGGTACACGAGTTTCATTGTATCTCTTGCCTTCTGCAAAATTAATTCTCCTGTGATATTCACACGTTCTTGATGCTGGAGAAACCACACATAAACAACCTTCTCCATGTCAGGATATTTTGTTGGTTTGTGTCTTTTGATCTTTGCTCTTCCCTTTTCTATTTCAGTAGAGAGATAGTCATCTGACCGCTTAAGTGTGTTTGATATTGTTCATTGACTAACTTTCAACTCAAATTTTCCCTCAAGCCATCTCTGCAAGTCTTTTGTGTGCTTTCAGGATTATCTCTCTTGTACTCACACAACTCCTTACGTATTTGATCTGACATAGTTGATTTTGCAACACCTTTTAGATGAGAAGCCATCTTGTGAGATATGGTTTGAATACTCTAACGCATTCATGTAATTTATATATGCCAAACTTGCTTAAGAATACATTGAACACATTTGTTCCTCTTGTTTACATTTACTGTACTTCAAAAGTCATTATTGATTTCCAATGCATATGAACACAGAAGTTACTAATTTATGTTGAGTCCCAAGGTTCGCTGCAACGTAATTCTAAGAGGCATAGACTAATTTGCCTTGTTGTTTGGTATGTACAGTATAATTACTTAAAAACTCTTTAAATTAATAATTATTAATTTATTGATAAATTAATAACTCTTTAAATTAATAAATTTCCCCGGTCCTGGCATTCTTAATATATAGAGTTTTAACTATATATATATATATATATATATAATATTAATTTAAAATAAAAAAACATGAAACAACCTGAAACACGTATATATGCATATCAGATGAAAAAGCTACAGGCAGCCAAACACACATCAAAGCCATTTAGCTAATTGAAAAAGGATTTTAACTAAACCCATAACTAAAACTATTTAACCCAAATTTAGGGAAAACTGCAATGACGCATAGTTCTTTCTTGCAACTCTGTCAATATCTACATAGTTTTGTTCCACTCTTGTGTAATCAAATTTGCACAAGTGAAAATCAATCACAATAACAAGCAAAAAATTTAGGAAAAATAGAATTGAATTTTCAAGAAAAAGAAACAGTCCAAAATAACCCAAAATTAATCCTTTAAGGATATTTACACATGTTCATTCTAACCCTCAAGTGTGAATAACTCATCCTTTACCTCGATGTAGTCGCTCAAGCGTTCTGCGTTAACAATGGTGGCGTTTCTAGTACTCTCTAGAGCTCCTTCTCCGATTGCTCTAGTAGGATTCTTGAACATCAGAGAAAAGGGAACAAAAAATATTTTGTAAAAACTGCTCTAGAGTTAAAAGTTCCTTTATATAGTGAGAAAACTGATGACCTAATTTTAATTGTTATTTTTGTTTATTTATTTTTTTTAAAAGAAAAACCAAAAGGAATGGGCTGTTACACAATTTTTCTCAACAAACCTAGTTGAGAAGCCACTAAAATTTAAAGTTTATACACACCATGCACATACAAGAAATTCAAAATTCCCTTCTCCTTGAACCCTACAAGGACACCCTCTTTGTATAACACTACAACAAAGAAACTATGAGAATACCTATCTCATAAATCCTTTCTTTGAATCATAAACAAAGTTATGAAACAAAATCATCTTATGTGTAGATAACCAAAGAATAGCACAAGGTTTAACCAAGAGAGTGACCAAGCTTCATGATCTTCAAGTGAAGGATTCAACCCATGTAATGTAGTAATCACTCTTGTTGAATAAAGCTTCAGAGATCTTATCTCAAAGTCTAAGATATTTGGTTTTCAAAAAGAGTGTTTACTAACTTGAGAATGAGTGAAGTTATTTACAAATTTTCAAAACGTAACAAGAATAATCAATTACATAACCATTGTAATCAGTTAATGCATTCTAAAGCAATTTTGGGTTCTTATTTTGATACGTTTTGATCGCTTACAACAACAATGTAATCGGATAAAATCAAGCAATTAATTTTGGAGGAAAAAAAGCAGTACAATATGTAATCGATTACAAGATCCATGCAATCAATTAAAATGAATGTTTCTATTTCTCTTCAAGATTAAACCAAGATTCATTTGGTGTGATCGATTAACCTGAAGGGTAATTGATTACACTACGTGTCTTGTGGTTCCTAGTTCATTTTGAACATAAGTAATATGTTACAATTGCTTTATAATCCATTACTTCAACATACTTATCCTTTTCCTTTTAAGACTTTGGCTTAATTACTAGCTCTGGTTCACTAAGGAAATTGTTGGGACTTTGGCAAGAGTACCAAATCACTTAAGTAACAATAGTGATAAGTAGAATCGTCTCTATAGGGACTTCTACAATAAATGAGTAATAAATAGTAAAATTGATAGACCACAAGATTAAAAGTAATTGAGTAACCAAAATTAAAGACAGTTGCATAAAAAGTAGAGTTTAAAGGAAGAAACTTGGTTTGAGAATTTTATCAAAAACTTGGTATGTGTAGAAAATGTGGTTTCTAACAATGGTGGAAACTATCCGGGTTTGACTTCATTGACTAAACCTAACAGACATTACTAATTAATCTTATTCCATTAAACTTATGTTATCATCAACCCATAATTTATTCTAACATTAATCCCTTAAGTGAGAGAACTTAAGCCCTTTAATCACACTCTCAATCTCTTGACTAGTATACCTACATTTAGAATGAAGGTCTAACGATGATCAATAACCTTTACCCTATCCCTAGGCATAAATTTTATTGGTTGTTCTCTTGAGTTTGAAATTTAATTGAATTTCCCAATTAGAATCAAATAAAAAATCATGCACTCAAGTGATCAAGCTAAGAGCAACCAATATATATGAAAGAGAAACAATAACAATACTTCATTAAATAGAAAATTGTAGTAATTACATAGAAGGATATCCAATTACATTAAACCCCTGCAAGGAAGGAACTAGCAACTCATAACCATTAGGGAAGAAGCAATTGGGCAGAGATACAGCAGAAGATGAATCTCTAAGCATGAAAGTTGTCACCCAAAGTCTTTGATCTTTTTTCCTTTCAAAACTCAACAATTTAGAACACTCTTTCATATCCTAGAATGCCTATTTAAAGTTCAGGTACACATTTAGGTCAAAGCCTACACAAACAAAACAGAAAATGCAACTTTCTAATTTTTTGCTCAACACGCACCATGCCATGTTCTCTACCATGGTATGCCCATGGTTGAATCTGACTTTTATAATTGGCTTCCTAAAGTCTACCACGCCCATCATAGTTACCATGAACAACCCATGGTGCACTCTAGTTGTGAAACTTGTCACTTTTCTTTATTTTTCTTTCAATGTAGTTGCTTGTGGCCTCTTCTTTGCTTGATCCACGCTTCATAAAGTTTCCAAGTGCTTTCTCTCTAGGCTAAAAATCACTCAAAGCATAGAATTTCAAGCATTCATGTCAATATCCTCAAGAATCTACCTTTTAAAAAAAACACACAAAATAAACCTAAAAAAGTTCTAGGTGATAAAAAGAAATAGACATGAAACTAGTCCTAAATGACACAAAATGAATGCAAACATACATGAATTAATATGCCAAAACATGGTATACATACCCCACATCAGACTTCTTAGGAATCAAATTACCTAAGCAAAGATCATACAAGCCTAAGTATAGAACAATCAATAGAAAATGCCATAAAGAATACAATTGATTGGCACTAAAACTATACAAATACCAAAATCAAAATTATAATAATTCTTCATCTCAACAACTTCATCCAACAAAACCAAGATTCACAAGGTCAATTCATTATAGAGGGAGCCTTCCCTTTCTCTAACCTTTATGGACGAAGACTATCCATACTAGAAAAATCGTATAGAAATGTACATAAAGTTCACTCATTACCAGATTTGGCATATCATCACCAACAGAGATATCCTTATCACAAGGCTAGAATTAGAATGGCCTCAAGATTGGTTATGACATTTTTTTTTTCAAAATAATTGGATTCAAGCTTTGACTGCTAAGTTTCATCGTGAAATTTTTGGAAAAGCATGATATAACTTTTGGAATCTCAAGGAGCTTCCCTTGATCATGGAAGAGGGACTTTTTTGCAATCCATATGATATTGTCATGTTTATGAAACATTTCCCACTCCTATAGAATTTTTTTTATTGATATGAGTATACTAAAAATAAATCTTCAACTAATTAACAATAACTAATAGTTGTTAATTGATATCATTTTACAGTCTAATGGGTAGTTATTGTTAATTAGTCAAGGATTATTTAGCAACATACTCACATCAATTAACACTTTCTCCATGAATGGACAATGCTTCATAAACATGACAATATCTTATGGATTGCAAAGTCACCAGTCCATGATTAAGTGAAGCTCCTAGAAATTCAAGATGTTGTAGCACACTTCTCCAAAAATTCCACAACAAAACTTAGCAATCAAAGCCTAAATCTCATTATTTAAAAAATAACACCATAACCAATCTATCAAAAAGGATAAAATTTATATGCAAATTTTGATTGTCGTTCTTCAATCAAGATTAAAGTTTCACATAGTTAATTCATATAATTCTCTAATAATACCTTTAATACACATTATAGAAGCTTAACTTCAATTTTAATTAGAGCATGATATAATGGCTTCTAAGAAATTATATTTGAGTTTTGTTCCATAACTTGTTGTGGTCATACTACAACAAATTCAGTGTAATCATGTTGCAGTCATACAGCCCATGCAAGTTAATATATACCCCCATCCATATGTGTTCTTGTATCAAGAACTTGATGACAAGCTTGTTAATTAAGGAGAAAACCAAATTTAAAAAAAAAGGATTGATGACATAGTTAAAAAAATTCATAGCAACAAACTAAATCAATTAGTGGGTCAATTTTCGTTGATAAAGAAAAGAACAAATATGGAAGTTAGAGTGATTGATACTTTCATTTTCCAGGACTTGTGCATCCGATGCATTTTGCAAGCCATGGAAAAATTGCAACTTTTCTAGAACAAGCGATAATTGTGACACCCTTCATCTCGATATACATATTTATATAATAAAATACATAAAAATACCAAATTACATAAAATGATTTTATTCAATAAACATAAAGGAGTTCACATGGGTAAAAGGTTCACATCCATGTTAATCACCAAAAATAAAAATTTATCAATCAAAGATATGAAAACATTTTCAGCTCAAAACAAGACCGTCCAAAACTCTAGAGAATGAACTAAAGACTCAGCATGTGAAACAAAAATGATAAAAACTACATGTCTAGAACTTCATGCAATTAATACAAAAACAATGCCTCAATGTGACATCCTATCAGAGCATTGTGCCCAGTGTTCTTTAGCACGAGGTTCTTTAAAGTTATTCACCTAATCATCTACTCCTAAGAACACAAGGTTCGAGATTAACACGAGATCCAAACACACACACACACACACATAATATAAGTATAACAAGCTCAACTTAGCACAATCACATCATTTTACATCTCATTGCATAGCATCACTTGTCCCAAGGATTTAATCCCAAAATCTCATTTCACATCTTCACATTAATCATGTGTTTAGAACAACACATCTCAAGTACAACACAACATTTCACACTCACACAATTCATTACCCACCATTATGTAACAAGTCACAATTATCATTACACGAGCGTTATATAATAGATATACTTAGACTCAATCCTATATGTAATGTGGTACCATGTCAATGAAAAACTTTGTTGAACGCTTGGGAGTACATATGACAAAACAAAGCACACACTGGTAAGTCAGGTCACTCTCACTAGGTAAAATCATAGGGAGATCAGTTAGGATCACACTGTTTTGCAAGAATGCTTCAATCATGTGAGATTGACACAGACTTAAAGGAGCACTCAAATCAGGTGTATTTACCTCCAAGGCCTAGACTGAAAAATTCGTGAGGGTCTTTTCCTCCTGATTTTGGTCCAACTCAGAAAATATTTTAACACGCAGACTCTATTTATGAACTATACGAAACACACGGCTCCTCAATTGTTTTCAAAATAATTATAACTCGTTGCGGCTCAAAGTGATTAAACTCATCAGGTTCCGACAATGAATCTCATCACAATAATTTTCACACATTAATTCGTCGCCCTTAAATGATCTCACAATCATGTGATTGTACAATTCATAACTCACAACTCAATGCACACAACATCTCAATACATTATGATCTCACAATTTAACACATACTCAATTTATTACATACATTCAATCTCAATCACAATGTTATAATCTCAACTCAACATATAATGACACCTCATGAATCATATACACATCAGTATTAATATTTACATGACACAAAACATGTATATACTAAATCAAATTATATTATTTTTAATTAAAAAGAATTAATAAATAATTAAACTAAAAATACATTAGAAGTATTTATCATTGAATTCCTAATATATCAATTTAATAAATAACTAGTTGTTTATTTTTTATTGTAATGATTAAAGTAATAAATAGTGTAAAATTATTATGTATTTATTATTATTATTATCATAATAATTAAAATTATCATTATTCAATATAAAATTAATTTTAATTTAATGTGCAAAAATAATAAATTTTTAAAAATTATTATTTATTAAAAGTTAAACATTTAAATAATTATAAAAAAATTCTAGTTCCCCCTTTAAGATGTATGGATCCGTCGGTCACCATCTTCCAGCAGACTCCAAGTCTCCTAGCTCATGCATTCAACCACCACTCACCATAATCTCACCTTCTCCCACCATGATCACACGATTAGTGGGGCGCCAATGCACCCTAATTAACAATGTGATTTGTTTTCTTTTTCTAAAATATTTTTATTTGATTTAATTAAAGAAATAACTATGAGATCAAACCTTTTTTTTTTCTATCTGGTGTTTGAAATGGGAGGGAGTACTTAAGAAGTTAAGTAAAATAAAAGAACCACACGCACATTCGATTAAAACCTCCCATAAAATTTTAGAAGTTACTCGATCCAATTGTATATCTAGATTGATTCATTAATCATCCTGTTAGAACAAAGGAGAATGTGGATGAATGTTTGAAAAAAAAGAAAGAAAAAAAAAAAGAAGGAAAAAAGACTTCAAATCTCACATCGCTCAGGACAAACACTTGAATAGTGTTTCACTCCCTATATATAGAGAGCTCCCTTCTTCATTTTTCCTTGCCCCAGTTGAGAAGCATTTCCTCAACTTTTCTTTCTCCCTCTCATATTTCAGCCGATGCATTTTCGGCAAACTTCTCCCTCTTTCTTTCTGTCGCTCTAAAATTTCAGTTGGCTATAATAGTGACTTTTTAAAGTCATATTTTTCGGTTGGCTATAAAAGTGACTTTTTAAGTCATATTTTCGGTTGGCTAAACTTTTCAAGTCATATTTTCAATTGACTATTAGAGTGACTTTTCAAGTCATATTTTCGATTGGCTGTTAGAGTGACTTTTCAAATTATATTTTTGGGTGACTTTAGAGTAACTTTTCAAGTCATACAAGAAGGTGTAATTCTAGAAAAGGTTCCCTCAGTGCAATGGGAATCTTATATAGTGATCTGGATTGTTTTATCCTGAAAACTTCGTGGTTGATAATCTGTTTGCACAATATTAGGCAGTGTCATGAAACGTCTTAAAGAAAGCGACATTGTCCGCAACTCAACCAGTAATTTTTTCGATTTACCATAAACTATTGTTCCAACACATCCTTTTAGGACATTTTCCTAATTTTAGTATAAAAATTTCAAACCATCAAACAGAGTTGCACTTGAACCCAAGTAGCCGACGTCATTTTTTACTTCTAACAAAATAATTGCATGCTACAAACATACGAGATTGCACATAATAATACTACTACTACTACCATTCTACCGACAATAACTATAATACAACACAAAGTTCCTACATTTTTATCACCTAGGAGAGAAACACTTATTCACTATTCCTACAAGCAGAACAACACATAACTTCACATAGGACCATATTTAGAAAGCAGAGGCCGTTCAAAGATTATACATGATCTTCATCGTGAAGAAGCTTTTGATCAAAGTGCCACACACCTGCAAGCAACAACAAAATCTATTAGAATTTAGAACACAATAAGAAACTAAATCTTGTTTACATTTTGGCTAGATGAAGAGGATATTTGCTTACCATGACCCTTTCCAACTAATCTCAGTTGAGCCACATACTCTGCAATCTTTTTAATCGATTTAACCTGCACAAAGGAAAACAAGAAGTTACAAACCAAGATGTTACTCTATGTAATGATGCAAATGTAACTCTCCTTAACTTTAGCTTTGTTTATTGGTTGTCAAAAAAAACACTTTAGCTTTGTTTATTAGTAGTTTGTTGCTGTTTCTTAGAATTATTTTCAAATAATAGTAACATGGTCTAATTGAAAGCAGGCCTTAACAAAAGCTTACTTGTTTTTATACCGAGGAAAATGCTTAAGAGATTTGTCTTGTCATTCATATACTCATTATTATAAATGAGGTACAAAAATGTGCCACGGCCACAACATTCAAGATATAACTAAAGCAAAGAATGATTATGATCTACAGTGGGAAAAAATTATGATCCACATATAACTTAAGGAACTACAAAATCTAGAAATTACTTTTATCTACTTATATTCCTTATATATTGAGAACCAATTATAAAATTTAGAAATAAATTAATGATAATGTAAGGTTACTTGTGTAAAATTACTATTTCATTCATTTATTTATTATTATTTTCTTGATCCGTGTAAAAGACAACAATTATTTTAGGACGTAAAGAGTTCAGAGTATTGTATTACATACAATGGTCAAGGAGTCTTATATCTTATGAAATCCAACCATACTATGAATTCAACTGCAAGTTTTACCTGCTCATACAAGAACTCGCTCTCAATGAAGTCTGCCAATTGAGGATCATTGTTACGTTCTGCCACCTATTGTTCAAGAAAAACAAGGGAGATTACTTAAGAAGAGACTAGCTAAGCAAAAAACAAATAAAAGCACAAAACTTAGATTGGTCCATTTAGCCTTATGAACTATAGGTATAATAATTTGTTTTGCTAGAAAACAAATTCATTCCAAAGCTTGAGGCAAAGAGGCATTACACTGTGAACGTGCAGAAGTTTCTCATTCGTCAACTTCTCCAAAGACAAAGCTAGTTCCATGGCTGGATCAAGTAATAGATGAAAAATAGAATAACAAGTAAGCATACATAGATAATGGTTTGGACATGTGAATATGAAAAGTGAAAATATATAGCGCTACGTTACAACACTACTGTGTCAAGATGCAAACAAAAAACATCAATGTAACTAAAAGCATAGAAGTTTGAGTAACGAAAACAGAAAACTCACCATACAAGGCATCCCCTTTTTCCGAATGCTCAAATTCCGAGGGAGGACTTGTGATTGGGTGCAGCACCACTCGTCCACCACGAATGTTCTATAGAAACAAAAGTTATATGCATGTCAAGAAGTCTCAACTTGTTAAACGACAATCCTACCGAAATTTGAAACATTCACAAGCAATGGCTCTTTTTCCCACGAAAGATATCTCCCAAATAAGACAAATTTATTTTCGAAACATAAAGATCATTGAAGTGAATATTATTTTTCTAACAAAAGGCTTTCTCATACAGATAAACAGAAATCAAACTCAAACATGCCTATTAAAAAACTCAATTATCTATTAACTGCGCGTGATCTGGGGATCTTGTAGATTCACAAGAACTAACTCTACCAACAAAGGGTTATTATCCCCAAACACTCAAAGTCTTAAACTATCAAAAGAGCTTCCCCCAAACAGTGAAAACTTTAATTAGAATGTGTAATAATATAAACTTTCATTAAAAGTATTATCAAGTTATAAATTAAATTTTTATGCATGTTAAAATTGATTATTGTAATGATTATTTTAAAAGTACTTACTATTGTAACAATTGTTTCAATATATAATTAATTTCTAATTAGTTAACAGTATAAACATAATCTCTATCCCGTATCGAAATTAAACTTAGTTTTAATAACTTAAAAGGTTGCAGCTTGCAACAGAGTTCAAGAGTAACACACAAACCTGATACTTTATAAGCTGCTCGGCATGCTCTCTTTCTTCTTCACTTGATTCCTTGAAGAACCTGTTCTCCACAAAACACCACACGAAATCGAAAACCCTTTAGAGAAATAGACGAAATAACAAAGATAAAAGAAGTAAAAGGGTTAGAAGTTAGTTACTTTGCAAGTCCTTTGAGAGCTATGTTGTCTCTGTCGAAGTACGCAAACAAGGCGTGGTACACATAGGAAACGTTGTATTCCACACTGTAACCAGATTTCAGAGGCAAAAAAAACAAAGAGTTAATAAAAAAAACCCAACAATTAACCATAAATAAATACATAAAAACAAAGTATGAACATGCAGTTGCTCAGGAGCTTTTGTGCAATTAATTAATCCCTTAGCAAAATGACTTTCAAGCAAAAAAATTAAACTATTAAACGTAAATACATAAATATATAAAAATAAAAGTAAGACCTGAAGCAATAAATTAAAGCTAAAAATTGAACATGTAGTTTACCAAGAGATTTCTATGTTGATCTTTAATGTAAGGATTTATTACACAAATTATTAACTACTTCACTTAAGTTTTGTATAAAAAAAAGACCCACAAAGAATTTATTATTCTCATTCTCATGTGTAGAAAATGGATCTTCAGCACCTAACAAATACCAACCAAAAAACACAGAAAAAAAAGAGAGAAACAGAACAAGACTAATAAAATGTTAGAGAATGAAAAGAAACATACTTGATCTGCTCGTTGATTGCAGATTCAGAGTCATCTGCATAGTTCTGACGAGCCAAGGAAACATTGTGTGCAATCGGAACAGCAAGATAATCCTTCTTGAGCTCTTGAAATGGTTCAAATATGACCCCAGCGAGTGGTGCGGGTGCATTTGAAGCAGCACACACCCTCGAGCTCCTGCTTCCACCAACACCCTTAGAAAGACCCAAAAAAGAAGAAAAAGTGAGCTTTTTCGGAACATCACCACCACCCACAACGGGCGAGAGATAAAAGCTTAAAACTTTGGAGCAAGAAAGGGCCATTTGGGAAGAAAAACGAAATGGGTATGCAGAAAAAAGAGAAATGGAAGAAGAATTCAATGGCGGATATTGAGGGTGAGATTGTGTGTGAAGCTAAAGGGAAGGGGCAAGGGTGATATAAGTAGTGGCGGAGAGGGGTAGTTTGGGGATTTCGGAGGGAGGGGATTTGTTCTGGGCCGTTGGATGGAGAGACACGTGGAGGGCTGAGCTTTGTTTCGGGTACTGGCGTGTGGCGAGCTCGTGGCCTATCCAGTGTGAAAGTGGAATCTGTGGAAATATCCGTCCCACGTCATGATCGAGAAATGTGCTCACTCGCTCGAATGTGTAAACCTGAGGTACTCGCGCTCAGAACGTTTCAATCAATTAATATTTAATTTAAGTAGTAGTATTTTATTTAATAAATATTGAGAAATCTTGTGTCGTTGTTTTGAATGTTTTCTCTGAATCATTCGCCTTTTACTTTTCTATTTTACTATAATAAATAAATAAAAAATAATAAATGCACGTACCTGTTTTTGTTCTCACTTGAGTAACTACTGTTTTTTCTGCACGCTTTTTAAACTTCTATATTAAATTTACAAAATAAAACAATCAGTAAAAGAAAAGGAAAACAAGAGCCACAGGTGGATTAAATTTCAATCCGTGGTGAGTTGGATGAGACTGACATAGGGAAGTGACTGAGGAAGGAAACGAAGCAAAAACGCCAAAAAGTGGGGCTGACAAGTGTTTTTGTCTTTAGCGTTTCAGTTGTGACAGCTAAACCTTTTCCTTCAAAAGCTTTACAATTTTCTCATCGGCTTTCATGTGTACGTCTTCCCATTATTCCATATTCATTCTCAGTGTTTGGTTTCAGTTTGAATTATTCAGAATGATGTTAAAATTATTGGCTTATATAATGTTATGTTGTGAATTGTGAAGAATTCTTAGTAATTACAGGTGGACTGGTGGAAGGAAATGAAAAAAAAAAGAATTAAGAAGAAATATTTAAATTAAAGTAACATGATTAAAGTGTGGGATTTATATTAATTTAAAAAAAATCTCATTTTTCACCCTATTTTAATATTATCAAATACAGACATTGTAGGTGAATTTTTAAGAGTCTATTTGTCTCAGAGATTAAAATCTTATTCCTGGAAATATGATCTTGGGAATATAGTATTCCCTTGCTTGTTTGAAATTTTAAAATGACATTCTTGGATACTGCTCATTCTTCATAATGTAATTACAATACAATTTGCTTTTATTTTTTCCCACGGTGAGGGGTCGATAAGTTGTTTTCCTATGGGAACATGAGATGAGAAGTTATTTTATAACCTATTTATAATTTTAATTATCATTTTAATTATTTTAAAATTTAAAAATATGTCTAGGAATGCTAACATTTAACCAAATAAATTTTTAAACATTTGTAGTAATGATACTCTCATTCATGAGAATGCACTATCATACATTAAAGGGTAAATAGTCATTTTTGTCCCTAGATGTGTAAAACACTGATAAATTCGTCTTCAAAAAATGAAAATTTAAATTTTAGTCTTCGAAAGTGAAGAAAGTGTGATAAATTCATTCATCCGTTAACTTTTGTTTGTTACCGTTAATGAAAGAGCCTACGTGACACAGAGGGACGAAAATGTCACAAAAATGATTGCTAACATGACTATTTTTGATTGGCTCTCCAAAAGTGAGTCAAAGGGACGAATTTGTCATGTAAAGTTTGATTTTTTTACTTGTTGGACTCATTTTTTTCCTTACCTTTTCTTCTTCCCGCACTCTTGGAATGTGTTTCCTCTTCCTTGCCTTTTCTTCTTTCCACACTCTCAGAACACGCTCTCTCTGAGGAAGGACTTTCACAACCTTCGTCTTCAATACCCAAAATGCGAACCTCCTATATTGTGACTATGGTGGTCATCATCAAAAAATAGGTGTCGTCC